>NC_092653.1:19086933-19386933 GCF_032118995.1 Asterias amurensis | reverse complement strand
AATAGAAATGTTTAGCGTCCCCGCCTGCTTCCTTTTTACAGGACACCTTTTTGTTTTCTTTTTTTTGGAAAAAGGGTTATTTGAAATGATTAAAGCAGCAGAAAAAAACACTTGACATTTGACATTCATGGCGGTCATCTTGAAATAAAAAAGAAAAAGCCCCTCCTCCTTCCTTTTTTTTGAGAAACTCAGACACTAAATATGTTTCTTTTTTTTACTCGGCCTTATTGTAACAAGTGTCAGCCATCAAAAAATAAAAAATACAGGATTGAAATTGTGGTAGTTTAATAATCACATTTTAGTTGTGAAACGGATATTTAAAATAGGCCTACCTCTCAATTGCACCGCTTGCTTCAAAGGAGAATAAATGGTCTAAGCAACCTTTTTCGTTGGCCATTTTGCTGTAGTAAATTTCTCTGTAGTGCATCTGACCATGGAGGTAGAAATTTCTACCTCCATGATCGGACTAAGTTGTGATCGGATCGGAGCTATTGGTCTGCGTTCAGACCACCACGTATTTAACAGAACTTTGTCACATCTTGCACTCTATGTAACCGCAAAACCACAACAAACCTTTACCGCCAATACGATCGCGCGCGTTATAGTCCACATAGGGCCTACTGAATTGAATAAAAGTTTTCCTTTTTACGGCAGCATTTTATACAGCCTTAAACGATTTATATATTAGGCCTATAAGAATATACTTGTCTCTGATTTCATATGGGGGGGGCAAGAGTGGGGGAGGGGGGTGGGGGCAAGGGTTCTGAGCGGGGGGCGCCGCCCCCCCCCTGCCCCCCTCTGGTTACGCCACTGCAATGCATCTAACACCCCACCCCTATTCAATATCCAAAAAGCTAGCAGACGACTTTTGCACACCTGCACATTCATGTAATACATTTTGTTTTTCTGTTATGCAAATTAGGAAAACTTGACACCGAGCCAAAGTTTTTGCTGTATTCCATGTGTGTAAGAGATGTGACAGCAACAGTGAAGCTGGGCGGGGCTCATTTTCCATAAGAGGTTCTAAGCATTCGATTGGCCAATATTTGACATACCGTCGCGTATAACGGGCCAGATTTCCTTTGTTATGCAAAATGTGTGGTTTGTCGAATCGCACGTGGAAAAGTGGTCGTTTTTGTTTTATTAAAACACTGAATTTAATGTGACTCGGACTGTTGTACCATCCTTCCAAAGGCTAGGGGACATTTCTATACTCTTTGGAATTAATTTGTTGCTCGAGTTTGGGCGAAAATCTGTGCTTGCAACCGGCTTTGAGAGTTCTCCACCGAGGTCGACAGGGACCTTCAACGAGAACAACAACACGTCTGACTTCACATGTGGAAATCTTGGCTGTGCGAATTCCACGGAGTGCGGCCTGACGACAGCTGTAGCCAATAACCGCAGGATGGAACCATCTATTTTCTACTCTTTGGAATAAATTAATTGCTCAAATTTAGGCGGAAAAGTTTCCGTATGGCGCCACCACTTTTTCATTCGAAATAAAATAATATAGTATCTAATTTACCTGATTGATATATCCCTTTTTGTAAAAATGAGTGAAAAAGTGGTGGCGCCATACGGAAAGTTATCCCCGAATTCCAAGGAGCTCACTTCGAACACTTACCACGGAAGCACCGGGACGGACGACATGACCGGGGCGGAGACACGATCATGACGGGGAGAGATGAGCCATGCATTCAGCCACGCGCAGGGCCCCGGGGAGGCCGAGATCACAGCAGTTAAAACTAGTATAAGTACAGTCGTACGACTCGTATCGTGTGAGTGTTTCAGCAAGGGCAAGTTGCGTACATTCAAGCAGACTTTCTTCCAAAGATCATGGTCCATGAAATTTTAGAGTGTGTCATATTTTGTCTTATGAGCGATATGTCAAGAAGGAGGTTTCAACTTCAATCTAGAAAGAAATCTTCAAGTAGGCCTACTTATGCTACAGTTATTTGTCCAATGAGCGATATGTCAAGATACAAGTGTTTAAGCATGGAGTAAGCAAGAAATCTTCAATGTGTTGTTTTTGTCTTATGAGCGATTGTTTCAAGAAAGAAATGTTCAAGCAAGAAATTTTCAAATACAGGTATGTTGTCTATTGGGAGATTTGGCTTTGTCAAGATACCCAGGTGTTTAAGCAAGAAATCTTCATTGTTCAAATTGAATTGTGTTTTGTTGTCTTGCCCAAGCAAATGAAATGTAGTGAGCGACTTAAGAAACCAAGGTGAAAGTGTTCAACTAATTAGAAGTTCAATGTGCTAGGCCTGTATGTTAATTTTGGTTTTTACCCACGCACCGATGTGTGTAAGCTCTGTATACTGAGTTTGTCAGTACTTTTCCCCGAGCCCCATGACAAAATATCAAAGGCATATTATTATTACTATTAACAGTATTTTTGACCACAAATCTGAAATTTTTTCCAAACTGACAGAAATTATTGTTTTTTTACCAAAAACTCAAACGTACAAAATTCTCAATAGATCTCATACGTTCTGTCATAACACGCAGGTCTTTGTGGCTTACAACTTCCTCTTATCAGCGAGTCAACCTTTAAGAGATGAGCACTCTCTCTGTTTCATTGGAAACATTTTCAATGTTGGAGAATTTCGTCAGGGAACTCTCAATAGCAGGCATTCTCGGCATTTTGTGGTAAAGGAGATTTTCGGTAAAATGTTTGTCCACCCTTTCACTCATCAAAACTGTTTCACAACAATAACATTTAGATGACTCGGGACAATGTGGGAACTGAAATGTGAAATTATATTGGCCAAGAAGTATTGTGTACTAGATACAAGGTTGAAATACTAGCCCCGTAAACTTAAGACTGTTACACTTGCAATTTAATTGTACCAACATTTAAGACAATCTGTATTAAATACACTGGACACTATAGGTAATTGTCAAAGACCAGTCTGTTCACTTGGTGTATCCAATTCTACCTCCATGGTGTATTTCAACATATGCACAAAATAACAAACCTGTAAAAATTTGAACTCAATTGGTCATCGAAGTTGCGAGATAATAATGAAAGAAAAAACACCCTTGTCACACGAAGTTGTGTGCTTTCATGTGCTTGATTTTGAGACCTCAAAAATTCTAAAACTGAGGTCTCGAAATCAAGTTCTTGGGAAAATTACTTCTTTCTCGAAAACTACATCACTCCAGGAGGGAGCTGTTTCTCACAATGTTTTATTCTATTAACCTCTCCCCATTACTTAGAATCAAGAAAGGTTTTATGATGATAATTACTTTGAGAAGTTACCAATAGCAATAGTATCCACTGCCTTTAATATTTGTACAAAATCATAACGAACCACATGTTGGATTTTTATAATCTGACAATCTCGGTCGTAAAATGTTCAACGATCGCTACACACACAGTGTGACCACGTTATTGAGAAATATACTTTTCTGCACACTTAAAAATGTCAATATTTAAATGCCATTATTATTTAAATCAATAAAACACAACTATAGCTGTTTTATACAGCTTATACACAACCATGGTACGTTTTATGGTGGTGTTTCGCCCGTGTAAGCTATTGATCTATACTAGTAAAAGCGTAACCTGCGCCATCTTGGATTGAAAATTAGAGGGTCCAGTGGTATGGCATCATTGTGGAATCCAACACGGGGGTGTGTGTGGAATTCAATACGTTTGTGTGGTTTCAGACGTCCGGTTGCAAGTCTGCAAAACCTGGACCCAAACTCGCACTTACAAGTCATGTGATTGGAGGAAGTTTGGGCGGCGACCGTGCGTCAACCACTGGTCGATGTTGTTACCAGACTTCCTAGAAATCTTTCTGACAGGCGACTCATTGGACAGTGTTTCGCAGATGGTGCTCCGGATTGGTTCATTCATTGCCCCTTGCCCGCCCACCCGCCATTCGATCCGCCCTTTTTGATCAGGTTACTTTCGTGTTGTACTAAGCATGGTTCATCGGATTAGTTCATTCATTGCCGCGCAGGGTCGAAAGGGTCGAAGAGGCTGGGTGCCCGGACAAAACCGAAACCAATCTCACGGATTTGCATTGAATGGATGAAGTACCGTAGATTGATGTTTCGCAGGCGACCATGTGTTAACCACTGGTCGACGTTGTTATCAGACTTCCTAGAAATCCTTCTGACAGGTGACTCATTTGTTGAAAAGATTAAATGGAGAATATTTATAAAAAAGCATTCACTTCCAAACGGCATGAGAATTATCATGATGGACAAGAATGGGATCAAACGGAAGCTTTATAATTTGGAAACATTGGGTAGGGCCGGCTATAGGTTTGAAGGTGTCTAAGGGAACTTTACAATTAATAACATTTTGGGATTGGGGGGGGGGAGACCTTACACAAAGAGCCTAAATAACCTTGCCTTACATTCTGGTCAGTGTATTGTGAGTGGTGTGTTGTCTGGTTTTGAGACAGGCCACCTGTTGCTTGGTGAAGGAGGTCGCCGTGGGACCACTTTAGGTTGAAAGTGGGTGGCGACCTCGGACTTACAAAAATCTCTATACACAAATTGCACTATTGATGCAAAACGTATCTTGCTGTTTTTAAATTGTGGACACTATGTTTTGCCAGTAAACTCAAATGAGTACATGAATACTGTTTTAGAATACGGTCTGTTCATAGAGGTATAGTGTTGCAGTTTCAGAGTTTAGCCCATCACGGAAGTTTGTGAAACTTATACACGTCCGTCAAATGCTGTTTTGAAGCTGTAAAAAGAACTTTGCATTTGGTCAAAGCATAGAGTAAGGACAGGTCAAAGTTGTTAAGCAAAACGACATTAAGTTTCCTTTTGAATAAGTCCATTCACAAAATTGGTTAGAGCAGCGTGTCGGTCAGGTCTCAGAATGTACATTTTGCCAAATCCATTTTGTAGCCCAATTTAGCGATCGGCCCGTCGGGTTGGTTACTGGAGATAATATTAACAAAATAGACCTCATGTGGCTGAATGGGGTACATTTTTAGGAGTTTGTCTATTGACCCGAACTGGACGTAACAAACCCTTAAAACAACTTGACATGCTTTCTGAAAGTGAAATAAGTTAGATGAAATTAAGGAGTGAGGATGAATTTATCGTTTTTATTTAGTTTGTACGATATAGGGTTCCAGAGATATGGGATGTATGGAGGTTTGATTATTCAACGTCACTCTGTCAAATATCATTGTTACGCAGATGACATTCAGTTATACGTTTCTTTTCCCCCAAGTCAAAGTCAGGCACTTTGTTCCATTCACAATCTTGAATCCTGTTGGAGGATATTTGTAACTGGTTGAGTGTGTACTCTCTTAAATTGAATTGTACTAAGTCTGAGTTTCTATTGGTTCTAAGGTTCAATTAGATAAGATCAATGTTACTTCTTTCAAGATTGCGGATTCTGCGATTCCTCTCTCTTATTCTTGCAGAAATCTTCGTATAACTTTCGATTGTACAATGTCTATGTCAGGTCATATATCCAATGTATGTAGATCTGTTCGTTACCAGTCGAGAAATGTTGGCTTGATCCGCAAATACCTGACCCGTCCAGCCACTGAGAAAATAGTTCATATCGTCTCGGCTGGATTTCGGTAATGGTCTTCTTTTTCACTTACCCCAAACTCAACTTTCTAAACTACAAAAATTACAAATCACAGCAGCTCGCATTGTCACACTTACCAGGAAACACACTCACATTACACCGGTTCTGAAGTCACTTCACTGGCTACCAGTCGAATATCGTATTAATTTCAAACTTCTGTTGCTTGTCTTTCATTACGTTAATGGTTCTGCCCCTGTATATAACTTTTCTTTGGTTAAAGCTTATACTCCTGTGCGATCTCTCCGATCTTCCAATACATGCATGCTACAGGTTACTAAGAGTAGCAAGTCATGGGGCGATAGGTCTTTTTCCCATGCTGGACCCACACTCTGGAATGACTTGCCTCTACAAATCCGCAGTATTTCTAACATCAATACTTTCAAGGTTAAGTTGAAAACCACCTATGTGTAACTGGTATATTTGTCTTATATTTCTTGCTGTGTGTGGTTCCCCCTCATGTGCGGATTGAGCACCTTATTTTGGTAGATTTTGGCGCCCTATAAATATTCTTTATTATTATTATTATTATTATTATCATTATCATTATCGTTATCGTTATCGTTGTCGTTGTCGTTGTCGTTGTCGTTGTCGTTGTCGTTGTCGTTGTCGTTGTCGTTGTCGTTGTCGTTGTCGTTGTCGTTGTCGTTGTCGTTGTCGTTGTCGTTGTCGTTGTCGTTGTCGTTGTCGTTGTCGTTGTCGTTGTCGTTGTCGTTGTCGTTGTCGTTGTCGTTGTCGTTGTCGTTGTCGTTGTCGTTGTCGTTGTCGTTGTCGTTGTCGTTGTCGTTGTCGTTGTCGTTGTCGTTGTCGTTGTCGTTGTCGTTGTCGTTGTCGTTGTCGTTGTCGTTGTCGTTGTCGTTGTCGTTGTCGTTGTCGTTGTCGTTGTCGTTGTCGTTGTCGTTGTCGTTGTCGTTGTCGTTGTCGTTGTCGTTGTCGTTGTCGTTGTCGTTGTCGTTGTCGTTGTCGTTGTCGTTGTCGTTGTCGTTGTCGTTGTCGTTGTCGTTGTCGTTGTCGTTGTCGTTGTCGTTGTCGTTGTCGTTGTCGTTGTCGTTGTCGTTGTCGTTGTCGTTGTCGTTGTTGTTGTTGTTGTTGTAGATAAATTAGACTTGTGGCACACAGCATGTTCCGAAAACTCGCTTTACTTATAGTGCTGTAGCAACGCTATGTATTGTGGGACGTGAAAATGTCATTTTTTGACGATGTTTTTAAAAAAAGAACTGCAAGTGTCAGAAAGTCTCCGCATCAGGACAGTTTTTGTTATAGCGCCCTCTCTTGAATCAAAATCTCCAATGTTTCCATGATCATACCAATCGCCATTTTACAAGTCCGAATTCAAACTAATCACGTAAATTCCTCAAATATTTCCTAAATATCCAGGTTAATCCAATCATCGAATCACTTCTATTAATCACCAAAGTCCCGTGCGTGCATCTTAATCGTGAGTACTGTTTTAATTATTGCAAAGGGTGATTTTAAGGGAAGTTGGTTTTCCATGTAATTCACGTTTAGATTTGTTTACATCCACATTGTTGCAATGCATATAAATGTACATGTAGGCCCATATCATAGCGTATAATGTATAACGATGATTACTGTTACCAGCCCAATATGTATAATTGATTGGGGTTAATTTCTGCTTTCTCTATAGAACCACGGGTATATGATCACCAATAAAACACTACAAAAAGTACAAGCAAAGTTCAAGTACACCTTCTTTTCAGCAAGCATTATGAACGTATATTGAGTGTGTGGGGAAAGTTTTGGAAGTGTAGTACCAAAGAAATTTTTTTTTTGCTGGCTAACGGTCAGTTTCACCTATCAACGCTGATTTTCAAAACGTGTAGCGTTAAATATTAAACCCCTATAAGGCTCACGGGGGAGCCTTATAGTTTCTAAAAGTATGCATTATGTACGTCGTCTAACCCAAAACGAGGTGGGCGCAGCCACTGCAAGTAGTGGCAGACGTGCGAAATAGCTTCATTTTTGGTTATAATTATGACGCCATACATAAATATTGAGAGAGGCGATAACACCCTCACCCACATTACATTTAAAAATATTTGTGTAAGGGATTTTCATCATCTAGCGGTGTGCCGTGCGAAGCGCGGCATCCCGCTAGTTTTTGTTTAATCCCATTTCCATCAGTGAAAGAAACAAGACAACTGAGGGCGCAATTTCAAGTTCCATTACAAATAAAACATGGCCTGCATGGATGACCAGGCTGAAGTGAGCACCAAATTTGGGCCCAACACCAAACAAGATGGAACTCTTGGCTTTGTAATTGCCCATACCTCACGCTTGTCCTTTGTGTATGGCATATATAACTTATAGCGTATAAAGTAGAAAAACTCGTAAATTCTTCCCTTATTAAATTAATTGGGCTGAGTTAATTAGCAGACTTAACAAGTTGGGGCGCTAATCTAATATTATAGCCAGGGGTATGAGGAATGGATTTATGAAATAAAAACTAGTAATATTTTCCAATTAAGATGGAACTCTTTGCTTTGTAGTTGCCCATACCTTACGCTTGTCCTTTGTGTATAGAATATATAACTTATTACGTATAAAGTAGAAAAACTCGTAAATTCTTCCTTGATTAAATTAATTGGGCTGAGTTAATTAGCAGACTTAACAAGTTGGGGCGCTAATCTGATATAGCCAGAGGTATGAGAAATAGATTTATGAAATAAAAGTTAATAATATTTTCCAATTAAGATGGAACTCTTGGCTTTGTAGTTGCCCATACCTTACGCTTGTTCTTTGTATAGCATAATGTACATCAGCGTATAAAGTAGAAAAACTCGTAAATTCTCCCCTTATTAAATTAATTGGGCTGATCTAATTAGCAGACTTAACAAGTTGGGGCGCTAATCTGATATAGCCAGAGGTATGAGAAATAGATTTATGAAATAAAAGTTGATAATATGTTCCAATAAGATTGAACTCTTTGCTTTGTAGTTGCCCATACCTTACGCCTGTTCTTTGTTTAGCATAATGTACATCAGCGTATAAAGTAGAAAAACTCGTAAATTCTTTCTTGATTAAATTAATTGGGCTGATCTAATTAGCAGACTTAACAAGTTGGGGCGCTTATCTAATATAGCCAGGGGTATGAGGAATGGATTTATGAAATAAAAACTAATAACATTTTCCAATTAAGTTGGAACTCTTGGCTTTGTAGTTGCCCATACCTTACTCTTGTTCTATATTATAGCATAATGTACATCAGCGTGTTAAGTAGAAAAACTCGTAAATTCTTCCTTGGTTAAATGAAGTGGGCTGATCTAATAAGCAGACTTAACAAGTTGGGGCGCTAATCTGATATAGCCAGAGGTATGAGAAATAGATTTATGAAGTAAAAATTAATAATATCTTCAAATAACTACCATGCGTTTTGCGTGTTCTATGTCACGCGCCAAGTTTGCTTGAAGATAAATACGTTATCACACGCGCGCTCGTGGAAATACGGAAAATATAGCGCTTCTGCGTCCCATCGGCCTCGTTGGATATGGGACGCAGAAGCGCTATATTTTTCCATATTCCACTCACGCTTGTGTGATAACTTATAATAAAAATTAATAATAATAATTATTACCTTACGCTTGTTCTTTGTATAGCATAATGTACAGCGTATAAAGTAGAAAAACTCGTGAATTTTTCCCTTATTAAATTAATTGGGCTGAGCTAATTAGCAGACTTAAGAAGCTGGGGCGCTAATCTGATATAGCCAGGGTTGTTAGGAATAGATTTATAAAATAAAAATTAATAATATTTTCCAAATAAGATGGAACTCTTGTCTTTGTAATTGCCCATACCTTGCGCTTGTTATCTTAGTATATATATATTTATAACACCCCTTGCAAGTATTCTGCCTGCTCATTGGTTTAGAGCGCGTCACATGACATGTCTTAGTTTTGCTAGACGACGGCCGTGTGATAGTGCGTCGGTTTGCCATGCGCTAGTTCGAAGACTCGGTGATCCCCGGAGCGTTCTATTTTCCCTCGGCTTCGCCTCGGGAAAATAGAACGCTCCGGGGATCACTTCGGGAGTCATAGTTTTAACCATAGCACTCGAAGCAGTCAATATTTGTATAACAGCGTATAAAGTACCAAAATTCGTAAATTGTGCCTTGATTAAATTAATTGGGCTGAGCTAATTAGCAGACTCAACAAGTTGGGGCGCTAATCTGCCATAGCTAGAGGTATAAAGAATAGATTTTTGAAATAAAAATTAATAATATTTACCAATTAAGATGGAACTCTTGGCTTTGTATTTGCCCACACCTTACGCGTGTGTTTAGTATATCATACAACGTATAGTAAGAAATTCGTGAATGATTTTCTTAATTAAATTAATTGGGCTGAGCTAATTAGGTAAGGTAACACGTCGAGGTACTAAACTGATTTAGCCATGGGTATGTGAAACACATTTATGAGATAAATAATATTAATATTTTCCAACTTAGATGGAATTCGTTTGTTTAGTTTTTGCTTATACCCTACGCATGATGTATTAGGCATATAGCGTATAAACGGTACGAAATTCGCAATTTCTTCTCTAATTGGATTAATTGCGCTGAGCTCATTAGAAAACGTTACACAATGGGGCGCTTATTTGACTAGGCCAAAAGTATAGGGAACACATTTATGAAATAAAAACTAATAATATTTTCCAATTAAGATGGAACTCTTGCCTTTTTATTTGCCCCTTCCTTATGCATACAGCGCATACAGTATTAAATTAATTGGGCTGAGCTAATTAGCACACCTAAAACACTTGGGCGCTACTTTGATATAGCCAGGGGAATGTTGAACAGATTTATGAAATAAAAATTAATAATGCTCTCCAATTTAGATGGAACTCCTGGCTTTGTATTTGCCCATACCTTACGCATACAGTGCATACAGTACAAACATTCTAAAATTCTTCCCTTATTAAATTAATTGGGCTGAGCTAATTAGCAGACTTAACAAGTTGGGACGCTAATCTGATATAGCGAGGGGTTTGTGGAACAGATTTATGAAATACAAATTAATTATACTTTCCAATTTAGTTGGAACTCTTGGCTTTGTATCTGCCCACACCTTACGCGTGTACAATCCCATCGCACTGTCTTCGACGGTCATTGACGGTCGTTGACAGTTTTTTTGAAATTTGGTGCTGGCAACCAATTTGGTGCTCACCACCAAATTTGGTGTTGGGCTCAATTTTGGTGCTCACTTCATTCTGGTTGGGATGGGGTGCAGGGTGTGTACGTACGTCGTACTACGATTCGTAAGCATAGACCTATGGTCGTCGTAGGCAGGAACTGAGATTGAGAAAGGCCACAATCCTTGCAAAGATTGTAAAGGAATTGTACTAATTGAACATAAATGTAGGTAGTGTTTATAAGATTACAATCTGTACATATATCTGGCGCGGGATTTTTTTTTAATAACAACAAACAAGGGAAGGTGAGTAGATTTATGATCGTTTTTAACAATAGCGACGGACACTCGGTGTTTCGTCCGGCCGGCTATCGTCTCCTGTAACGGGAGACGATAGCCGGACGAAACCGAAATTGTTTTAGGAGTAGACGGACACTTAAAAAAGGTGTCATCCAAGGTGTCATGTTTTACGCATTGCCGATGATGTGCGGTGTATGTATCGGTATTGTTTCTTACATGTAGTCTCCATGGGCGTGGTACTCTATACTTCTCTACTCCTAGAACTATGGGGTTTCATTCCGCCATCCTCTCCCAGGAATGGGAGACGATAGCGTTCCTCTGTCCTCTCTGATCTGAGGAATTGGAGACAATAGAGGAACGAAACCTCCATTCCATATTTATAAAAATTGTTCTTGGAGTAGAGTAGGCGTGGTTTGTCTGGGTGGGATGTGGTTGTGTCTTTTTCTTCTCCTTTTTCTTCCCCCAGTTAATTTTTATAAGTTTCTGTGTAAAAATAGTCTGATAGTAAGATAGTGATACACAAACCCTTTATTTGCATTAAACTAATTATTAAACAGATTTGTAATTTAAATTTTGAGTGTTGAGTCAATTCTACCTCCATGTTCCTACCTACTTCTACTAGAAACTGTAAAGTGCGGTTACTTCCTGAGAATGCTTCCTGAGAAGCGAACTTCACTGCATCACAAAAAGGGAAAAGGAGCCATACGAGTTGTTTCGTCACCAAATATGCACTTCGCATTTGCAGGAAGTATGAACCGGGCTTACGGCTTCCCTGTGAGCCTAGTATAGTGGTCTAACAAGTTGGGCCTCTTTAATTGCACCCGCAAACGGAAAGAAGCTGCCTCCAAATTTGTACATCCTTGCGTTGAATATGCATCTTCAATATGGGACCCACACACCCAATGAAACATCCAAACGCTCGAACGGGTTCAACGCACCTCTGCACGCCTTGTCACCAGTGACTTCAGCCGAAAGAGAGTAGCGTTTCAGCCATGCTAATTTTTCATCCTTCAAATGGCCATCTGCTGCAGGAAAGACGTCATCAGAGTCGCCTTGCCTTGATGTATAAAATTCATCAAAACCTAGTCGATATCGAAGAAGACCAGTACCTCACTCCTCTATCATCTATAACTATAGGCCCCTACAGGTTACAGCTCTCGCTTCAGGATCCCTCAAACCAGCTCATCTGTGTACATTTGTACACCAACTCCTTCTTCACCCGCACCATTGGCGTGACAAGCATTAGCCTATGAAAGTTGAATGTGGTACAAAGGAAATAGGAGTTATTGATCTCAGTCAGCGGAAATACATCGGATTGGGCTTAGGAATGGCCACATGACTAAAATTAATTGGAATACAATATAAGTTTGGGTTCACAAAAGAAACATTTTGATGAGATTTGTAAGTCTTATCTTCTGACTGAGCTATCTATGGTATTGTGGTCTAGTATATTACATGTAGCAGTCTCCCTACTTTGTCAATAATGTGTATGTTCAAGGTGCAATCAGAATTGGGAAAAGTCTTCAATATTTGATCACTCTGAATGGTTGGCATCAGACAGTCCCAGCTGTAACACACACCCCCCTTAACTTGTCCATTTGAAAAAAGGAAAGTGTATCTATATGTAATGCAAATTAATGTGTCACAGGCCAATGGCCAACTTCTAGTCCAAGTAACTTAGATCCTGGCATCACCTTTAAGATATTTGTCTTTTCTAGTACTTGATGAATTGCCCAGCACTTTGCTCAGCAAAAGGAAAAAATGGCAGCCAAATCTCGTAACAAAAGTTACAAAAAAAAAGGGAGTGGCAGAAAACTTCTCAAAAATCCATAAAAGAGCTCTATCGTTAGCATAAACTTGAAACTAACCAAGAATATTCATGAGATTTAAGGCCTAATCATAACTTTCATAACATTTTACATGTGTTCTTCTTCATAGACGTCTTTCCGTTGAAGTGGACCAAACCAGCACTGCAACCATGAGTTCCAAAAAGAAGCGAGGCTTCCACATGAAGGAATCAGAACTCCTCTGCAAGAATGGATGCGGTTTCTATGGGAACGTGGCTTGGCAGGGATACTGCTCCAAGTGTTGGAGGGAAGTCTGTCAGAAATCTCGGCAGGCTCAGATTGAGAGCGATGCGTTGCTCGCTCGCAAGTAGGTGTTCATTTTCTTTTCCCTAAAATGCCCAGTACTTTTTATAACATCTGACAGAATTTGAGAAAACGTAACCAAAATGTCATTGCTATTTTGCGTAGATGCAAAAATGCTTGATATTGTAATGGTTGATGTGATTTCCTTTCTTGTAGGATTGCTGACAGTGAGCGTGCTCAGTCCTCGCAACCTCCTCCAGTCCAGGGTGCAGAGGCCCTCGCTTTTGATAAGTTTGGGGAGAAGAAGAAACAGCATTCTTCCACTCGCAGCAAAGCGATGAAAACCTTCTTTGGCAAAACTGCAAAAAGTCCAAACAAGGGTAGGTTCAAGAGGATCTTTACATTCTTGGTCACAATCCTGTCTTAATGCATCATTTTGTTATATTTTTTTCTACTACAGTTTTCATGGTAGCATTCGTTTGACAATAGATTAAAAATATATTTAATTTCAGCAAAACTATTAAGGAAAGTTTTATTACAAGTGAAAACATGTCATGAGACTTTTGTTTAATCCCTATTGTTATAAAGAAACTCAACCCCAGCACCCACCCCTTGAGAAAAAGCATAGCTCTGAGAGCCAGAGAGCCATGGGTGACTTTATGGAATTCCTGAAGATGCTGAACCGCCCTGCTGCCCAAGACCTGAACAAGCAGTGTCGTTTCTTTGTTGAGAAGGTGCAACGCTCCACTCAGCTTAACATTGAGGAGCAGTCGGAGCTAGTGCAGGACTTCTACGCCGCCATTGGAGAAAGAATCAAGACACATGTAGCGTTTAAAGGTAAACTCGCCAGAGGTAAATATCAGTCCCTTTTTGTGGTTGGCCACGACATCAGCTTCAATCTGCTTTAAAAAAGTGGCATTCTTCTTGCCGACTTCTTCAAGCAATCCACACATCTTTGCTCAGTCTTCAAGGATGGCATGGGCATTCAAGGTTTGGCCCTAACCCAATGGTAGGGTTTACCAGGATGTTTTTTCCATGTCCAGGTGCCATGTTGTTTCATTAACCAGCCAGCTTTGTTCATCTTAAGATTTTCATTAATAACAGTGTCCATTTTTAAAACTTGTACATGTATGTGAATTGGGTTTTCAGTCCCTACCTGATTGAGTGGGTTTTCCTCCCACATCCAAAACTGCATTGTCCTCAAGCAAGTCAAGGCACTTTCAGTGTTCCTTTGCGGCCGAGCAGTTAAGAGCACCGGACTCTAGCTCTGGTGTTTCTGATCAGTTGAGTGTGGGTTCGAGTGCCGGCCATGGCACTTGAGCAAGATATTTTACTGTGATCGCTTTGTCCTGTGGATGGGAAAGTAAGTCACAGGTGTTATTCACTAGGATTTGTAGTGCATGTATGGAAGTGTCGTGGCTGAGCGGTTAAGAGCACCGAATCCAAACTCTGGTGTTTCTGATCAGCAGAGTGTGGGTTCGAATCCCCAGCGGTGACACTTGTGCCCCTAAGCAAGACACTTAACCATTGCTTTGTCCTTCGGATGGGACGTAAAGTTGTTGGTCCCATGTGTTGTGTAAACACATGTAAAATAACCCAGTGCACTTATCGAAGGAGAAGGGGTTCGCTGCGGTGTTCCTGGCTGGACTGGCAGCATATTGTCCCACAGTACCTTGTAAACCATTACCCAGTGCTAAGGATTAGGTCTCATAATTCAAACTTCGTCCCACTCACCTTGCTGTAAAAATACCTGGCGCTTTGCATCCTGTGGCAAAAGGCACGTATAGTAATACAATTTTTATAAATACAAGGTCAGTATTAATGAAAACAATTGGCAAGTAATAAATTTACTTTTCACAAATTCCTACACCAGGATATATTTTCAATCCAGAAGAGTTATTTCCACTCATTGTTTTCACTCGCCATCATGTTCATTGACAATGAAGATTCAAAGCTTAAAGCTTAAACCATCAACTTTCCCACTCAACAACACAAAAAACCTTGCAACCCCACTGAGCCTGCTCTGCTTAGCTCTATCTACCTCATATCTGAAGCCTGACTCCAGCTCTAGAATATTTATCAGTTTAAATAACTCTGACTGCTGCCTCCAGAATACACTCACATTTGTAAACCAAGTTCTTTTCTTTGTTCTCCCATTGTTTTGACTGTCTTTTTTTAAAGAATTTCCCATTATTTTTGTACACAAAATCAAAGTAAGTGCCTTATATTAGGGTCATGTCACACAAGCAATTCTTGACAGGCTTTTTGGAGGCAACCAACTCCATAGCATGCAAAAAGGAACACTTTGGTTATAAAAACAGCAGATATCTTTCTAACATTGTCCAACTGTCCCAAGAAAATTATTTTGAAATTAACATGTAGGCCTTCTTTGACATTGCTGTATTACCTCATTCAAGCAAAGTGAGCATCCTGAATGTGAAGGGATTTATTTTTTTGATCTTAAATTTTGTCACCATTGACCCTTCTCAGGTTCTTCTCAAGACCAACTTGAAGGTATGTTAGACAATGTGGAGAAGATCATCATGACACGTCTGTACCGGACGCTTTTCTGCCCCCCGTACACTGATGACGAGCAGAAGGATCTAGCCATCCAGAATCGCATCAGGAGACTAAGATGGATCACTCCGGCAATGCTGGATGCAGTCATTGATGAAGGCAACCCTAGAGTACGAGAGCTGATTGAAAGAGCTCAGACAGGTATGGAGAACACACAGCCGCTTTGGCGTGGTGCGGTGTATGGTTCAAGAAAGTATTTGAATTCCGTTGGGGCACTATGTGGATTGGGTTTTCAGTTCCTACCTGATTGCGTGGGTATTCCCTGGGAAAGTTCACTTTGGTTTTCATCTCACATCTAAACTGAAACTACCTTGCTTGTCTTCTCTCCATGGGTTTATTAGCTAGCACAGTTATTAATCTTTTTAATTTTTGAGAACTAGGCCTGGGCGAATTATTCGAATATCTGGTTAATGGCAAATAGGTTTTCCTATCCGTAACCGCGAATGCCTTTTTTTTTTTAACCGGATATCCGCATAGGGCGTGAATACCTATTTATAAACCGGATAGTTGTGTAATTACATCCAAGTAACCAGATATTCTTTTAATATCCGAATATCAGCGGACGTCGGGCGACAACTGATAGGAATGTTTTGTCTGAATCCTTATGAAACTTCTATAAAGACAGCATCAAACAGCATAAATTAAGTATTTAACTATGATCACCTCCGTGAAGAGTTAAAACAATGACATTTCTGACGTAATTTGTTCAAAGATTACAAAAGTTTTCCTTCACGTAGAGTCAATCACAATCAAAAGAAAAAGCAAATCACCATCTTTAAATTAGATCCGTTTATTTTTATGAATGAACCGAGTGACACTGTCTAAAACTAATATCAATCCGCCCAAACGATCTCATTCACAAGCGAACAGCGCCCTCTTGCGGCAATAAAAAATATTTGTAATTTTTTTTAATAGTGCCCTCTAGCGGGGACAAAAACTATTCAAATATTCGGTTAATTTCGGATAGTTGGCCAGCGGTATCCGAATATCAAAATTTCACTATTCTCCCAGCATTATTGAGAACCCTTGGCTTTACAACCAGAGTTATTATGTAATAAGTAATAATTGTTGCAAATAATAATGCCAAGTATCAATTGTGGTAGTGTTATAGCAGAATGGTCTGGTACACTGAACTGAACTTCTGGTGTTATCAGTGTGTGGGTTCGATTCCTGGTCATGGCACTTGTTTCCTCCAGCAAGACACTTATGGGTGTGTTTGATCAGCTCCCCTGGATCGCTCCCGATCTGCCCCGAGTACATTCAAATAGCTTTGACTTCATTCCAAGGGCTCACCAGGGTCAGCCCCCAGTGCCGTGCTTGTGGAACAGGTCACTTGGGGGTAATACGAGGTGTATGTCGTTACCTAGAGAGGGCGAGTGTGAATGTTCGGTTAGCATTTGTCAGGGGCTCACCTGAGTGAGCACCGCGCGGTCGACCCAGGGAAGCTAATCAAACGCACATAATATCTTGCCATAGCTGCTTTGTCCTTCGGATGGAACGCTACACCAAATATCATGTGTGTTTTATAATGCACAACAAGAACACACTACACTAATGTCTAAGAAATGGAGGTGGCCTTTGTGTTTCCTGCCATAGTGATGATGGTCAGCTTTGTGTTTCTTGCTATGGTCATGATGGTCAGCTTTGTGTTTCCTGCCATGGTCATGATGGTCAGCTTTGTGTTTCCTGCCATGGTCATGATGGTCAGCTTTGTGTTTCCTGCCATGGTCATGATGGTCAGCTTTGTGTTTCTTGCTATGGTCATGATGGTCAGCTTTGTGTTTCTTGCTATGGTCATTATGGTCAGCTTTGTGTTTCTTGCCATGGTCATGATGGTCAGCTTTGTGTTTCTTGCTATGGTCATGATGGTCAGCTTTGTGTTTCTTGCCATGGTCATGATGGTCAGCTTTGTGTTTCCTGCTATGGTCATGATGGTCAGCTTTGTGTTTCTTGCCATGGTTATGATGGTCAGCTTTGTGTTTCTTGCCATGGTCATGATGGTCAGCTTTGTGTTTCCTGCTATGGTCATGATGGTCAGCTTTGTGTTTCTTGCTATGGTCATGATGGTCAGCTTTGTGTTTCTTGCCATGGTCATGATGGTCAGCTTTGTGTTTCCTGCCATGGTCATGATGGTCAGCTTTGTGTTTCTTGCTATGGTCATGATGGTCAGCTTTGTGTTTCTTGCCATGGTCATGATGGTCAGCTTTGTGTTTCCTGCTATGGTCATGATGGTCAGCTTTGTGTTTCTTGCCATGGTTATGATGGTCAGCTTTGTGTTTCTTGCCATGGTCATGATGGTCAGCTTTGTGTTTCCTGCCATGGTCATGATGGTCAGCTTTGTGTTTCCTGCCATGGTCATGATGGTCAGCTTTGTGTTTCCTGCCATGGTCATGATGGTCAGCTTTGTGTTTCCTGCTATGGTCATGATGGTCAGCTTTGTGTTTCCTGCCATGGTTATGATGGTCAGCTTTGTGTTTCTTGCTATGGTCATGATGGTCAGCTTTGTGTTTCTTGCCATGGTCATG
The DNA here is from genome assembly GCF_032118995.1 of Asterias amurensis. Lineage (NCBI taxonomy): Eukaryota > Metazoa > Echinodermata > Asteroidea > Forcipulatida > Asteriidae > Asterias > Asterias amurensis. Next base: position 19,368,719 of record NC_092653.1, on the reverse strand, counting down.
ATGGTCAGCTTTGTGTTTCCTGCCATGGTCATGATGGTCAGCTTTGTGTTTCTTGCCATGGTCATGATGGTCAGCTTTGTGTTTCTTGCTATGGTCATGATGGTCAGCTGCATGTTGCTCTTTGTACCTTGTAAACGCTTACAAGGTGCTAATCTACATTGTATAATATATGTGTCTTATAATTCAAACATAGCTCTTCATTCCTGTGGTATGAGTCAACAATCAAGTGTGATTAACCACTACTGATAAAAGAGGTGCTTATTATTTTATTTTTCGGTTAGGCTCTGTAGCTCATGATTTTTTTCCATTTTCTGTGGATTATTTGAAGATCTCATTGAGGTTAATTCTCGACGAGCGCCGATTGACAAACTTGCGTGTATCGTTCGCTGTAGCCAGAATATTTTCAAGATCATCAATCTGTCCCAAGAGGCTCCAGCGAGTGCAGATGACTACCTGCCTGCTGTTATTTACATGGTGTTAAAGGCAAATCCACCTCAGCTTCACTCTAACATACAGTACATCACTAGATTCGCTAATCCATCCCGGCTAATGCAAGGCGAGGCAGGATACTACTTCACTAATGTGGTAAGTAGGTCTTTCCAGACATAAACATGTCTCTCATTATCTAGAAATGGTTTGCTCGGGACAGTTTGTTTTCCCAGGAAGTGGATAACTAATAACAAAATCCCCCCCTGTGTACTCCTGTATGTTAAGAGTGGTACCAGTCCCCTGTCTGTATCCAGTGTGTGATTGTGTCAGACACTATTGCTTTGCACATTAAAGCAGTGCTCTGATTGAGAATGGCTCTCTACCCATCTCCAATCTTTATTCAATGCCTGATGATAATTTTGTAGGACTAGACTAGTCTTAATAGATGTTAAATTTGCATCAAGGATAAAGACTATTCATTTTGTTTTTTACCCATACACATAGATGTGTGCTAGCACTGTATAATCAGTGTTACCCAAGTATTCTGAAAAAGAAAATCACCTGGGCAAATTACTCAGGTGGGATTCGAATCCACAACCTTTGGGTTAGACCATCTTGAACCCGTTTATGCACCATTGGTGCATGTAAACCGCCTGTGTGACTTAGCCCTGAGAGGACAGTACACTCTGCCATGTACTGGGAATAATAAGGTGTTTGGGGTTGATGAAATGAAATCATTGTTTCAACCATAAAACTTAATGCAACAGACAATGCTTCGAGGGTAGGCCTCCCATGATAAGTTTTGAAATACAAACAACAGCAGTATTTATATAATCATTTTGTAATAGTAAATTAATAAATTAGTGTCTAGGGTTTTTTTTTTGGGTAGAGGGAGGAACCATGCTCAGGGTTCTCTCAGTAAATTTGTTGTATTTTATTATTCAGTGCTGTGCAATAAGTTTTGTGGAGAATCTGGATGCTCAGTCCCTGTCTCTGACCCAAGAAGAATACGACAGTTACATGAGTGGTAAGGCCACCCCACCAGGCAGTCAATTCAATCAGCCGATCTGCAATGGATTGAAGCTCATGTATGCCAATCTAGCATCGCTAGAAGAGCTACGAGGTAAACAGGATCAACTAATGAAGAATGCCAGGGAGTTACAACGGGAGATGACGGCTTGGAGGGATAGTGTGATTAACCAGGTGAGATTGGAAGAAAATTATGGATTCCATCACTGGACCAAAAAATGCATAAACTCGAAAACCGCCTTTACAAAAATCTTCATGAAATAAATAATACTTGTTGAAAAGAAACGCATTCAAAAGCATTACACAGTACAGACACAGACACAAGTTCTTCTTGTACAGCATACTTTCTACTGGTTTTTTGTGGACGATCTGGCTCCATAGTGTTTTTATTGATTTTTGTATAAGGGGATGGTGCGGGAACCAGACGCTGTAAGGGCCCAATACGTAGCCAGCTTCAGTCTGACATATGAGCTTGTTGTAATTTTCTGTGTTTCGGCTGAAGAGTTGCATGCCTGATTAAAGTTGAGGACTACAAAGAAATAAGATCTTATAATTGTAAGCCCTGCTACTGCCCAACCATTCAATATCATAAGGGGGGTGGGGTGATCACCATTTAAATTGTGCCAGTTTGCAGCACGGTATCATATGCTGAAGGAATTGACACAATTTGCAATCAACTCTCCGTCTGAGAGATTTGATAGATGAATTGTGTCAGCCTGCAATATGATATCAAGTTGTGAATGCATCTACACCGTTCACAGTCAACCCTTTTCTGACTCTGACCATTCAATATCATCATGTAGGTACCGTTACATTATAAGTTATCACACAAGCACGAGTGGAGTACAGAAAAATAAAGCGCTTCTGCGTCCCATATCCAACGAGGCCGAACGTATTTATCTCCAAGCAAACTTGGCGCGTGACATAGAACACACAAGACGCATGGCATTGATATTAGCCGTGCAATATAGGTTTTTATCTCCACTCCATTCTGCCAACTTGAAGATAAGTACATGTAGATAAACTATGCCAGCCTGCAATATGATACAAGGTGTTGATTGCTTTACAATACAAAACCAATCAATATCGTCCAATTTGGTTTTAACTGGTAGTTTAGGGATGCCAGTCTGCACAGTAAAATCATGTGCTGAGTTCATCTATCAACTAATGGACACAGGTAGTTCTTGGCATACAGTGGTACCATACCCAACCCATGCAGTCGAATGGTTTCAAATGGTGGGTAAACTCGCAGAAATATGTTGTCTTGTATGAAATTACCCAAAACAATATTCTGTGTTTGTTTAAGGTTGACGATGTGTTGAAGAACAAACCATTGATCATCAAACGTTGCAAGGTACCAGCCGGACTGGATACAGAGATCTCAAGTACATCACTGAACCTTCCTGCACCGATGATGCCACAAGTTGTCAACCAGTGAAATGAACACAATGGCCGGCAATGACTGAACTAAAACCCCTCATAGGGTTGGACATTTATGCAGACCTCAGGAAGGTGGTTTTATAATAATAGTGGCCTCTTATACAGCGTGCATATACGCCACTCAGTGACGCGCCTGTATTTCCTGCAAGATGTGGGACTACCTTTTAATTGTGAGACCTAATCTTTTTATAGCACCTTGTAATGTTTTACAAGGTGCTGGGCGCAAGGTTGGTGCCTGATGTTTGCATGCGGATCTTGACCGTCTGTGGAACTTCACCTTTGAGAGGGCAAGGCCATTACATTTTGCAAAGGGCACTTGCACTGGAAAGTATGTTGGAAACTTTTGATTGGGCACCAACAAGGCCAAGACCAGGGCAACATACATGTAGGCTATGGCCTCCTTATGATTCAAGGCATTGTGGATTGATTCAGTTGAAGATTTGGCACTGAATCCATCAAGTTGGTTTGAACCAGCTAAACCAATGCTTTGCTAAAACTGTGATAATTACAAAGCCTAAAGTTGAAGAATGATTATTTTCCACTGGGTAACGTTGGTTGAGTTTGATTAGACTGGTGCTCTCTTCATCATATATTAGGACTTTGTTATCAGAGTCAACAGCCCTACTTAGCAAGCATTACAATTGCATGGTACCCTGTCTTCATTCATTGAACGATGGGAGGACCTTTGAATAACATTGAATATCAGTTCAGACATCTACTCTAGAATGCGAGGGCTGTTGGTTCGAATCCATCTTGAGTTGCATGGGATGTATTTTTCTGCAGGACTCTGTAAGCACTGAGTGCTTCTCAGGCATCAGTGTAAGGATAAAACCAAAATCAAATAAATCAAAACCACATTATCTAAAATGTATAATGTCCTGCTTCCAGTACAAAAGCTGGGATTACCCTTTGATCTTGGATAATTTGAACGTCTTAATCCTGTAGCCCAGAGCTGTGGGTCATCTTGGTTCAGCGAGTCATGTGAACAAAGAGCGGAGTAGAGCTGGGTATTTTGTATGGATATTTTTCAGAGTTAAATGTGGCAGCTGGAGTTTGCACTCGATTTAGTTGCTTTTTTAGAAGTGTAAATGATACTAATAAAAAAAATCAATTGTCAAATGTGTTTATTAGTAATGTTACAAACAATTAAAATAATGTGCAATATAACCAAAGAGAAACATTGTCTTCATTTACAATAACTCCAGAAGCGTGCCCCAATCGAAATAAGCTGCATGAGCACACAATCTCAAACTAAACATGTGGTCGCGATAGTGTGATAACATGAATGTGATTAATTTCACTGGTTTGGTTGTCAAAAACGTATTAACTTCAGTCATTTGTAAATCCACCTGCGATTTAAACCACCTGTGTATACAGTATTTGACGTGATGATGTGTGTTTTACAGGATGTAAAGTCAACCTAGGAAGAACGTCCTCAGTATTCCAATGACTAATTGCATACATTGGTAATGATTAATGCAATTTGAAGTGGAATAGGGGCAACGAAATTATCTACACATCAACAACTCGACACAACCTCACCATATTTCTTATGAAAAAAAGAGAGTACATTTTAGAAAAAAGAACAGCAAATAATAGATAAGGCCATAACAAATCGTTTTAATTTTGTCAAGTGTATTCAACATAAATGTTTATAAATGACAAAGTTGCTTCTTAGGTGTCTTAATAACATTCCTATCCTGAACTAATTTTAGTTTGAGGTTTAGGTTTAGAAGTAGCCTACACAAATCAGAGCAGACTTCAGAATTGAAGCTTTATACATTCAGGAGATTATTTCTTCATTGTGCGACCAGCAGGAGAACGCACAAATCTTAAACGGTCTAATGATGATGATAGTAGAAAATATCCCTTGAATTATTTCTTCCCGAAAATGTCATATTTGATGATAAATAATAGTTTGCCACTCACTGAGCGTTTAGTTCATTTTTTTTAAATCGATGTCATGCACAAAATAATGTGTAATCGGCTTTTCACCATTTTCTCGTGACCCAGATGGCCGATCGATCTCAACCTTCTACAGGTTTGTCAATTTATGTATGTGGTTGATTAAACCAAGTGCTTACACTCACAGCAACTGTTTGGAATTTTGCTTTAAAACCCATATAACATTGCCCTACAGTGCAAGCCGATACCGCACTCTTACAACGTTAAAAAAATTGTTAATTCTTCCCATCGCCTGATTAAATTTATTTCAAATTTAGATTTCGACATTGCCGGATAAATGCAAGAAAAAAACTTTTTCGAAACTTACAAACGCACGACTAGGACTTCAATGTACTTGCACGTACGTTTGTTTGATGTTCGATCGAGGCAACGTCTGCCTCGATTGACGTCACAAAAGGGGTAGGCGGAGTCACCTCCAGTCCACACAACTTTATTTATCTTTTTAAACATATAAATCGTTAATATGTATAATCGTTAATAGAATAATACAATTCTCAAAAAACTATTTTATTGTTCAGAAACATATACTCCAATGTTTGAAGAAGAAAAAATATTTCCAGGTGACGTGTTTCGAGCACTGCTTGGCGTAATACGGGAAATTGTGTTTGATATTAAGTTTGTTTTGTTCATTTTTTAACATCATCCCGTCATCATTTTCTTTTCGGAGTAAAACTAACAGTTCTACATTGTGTGGTCTTTCAGTGAAATTCTGCCGATGCAATAAATCCATTAGAATCATAAGAGAGATAGTATTCATAAGTTTTAATTCGTCTGATCTTTGTTGTTTGAGCAATGGAGATAAATGATGGCATAGTTGTTTCCAAATAGTGAGTATGAGAACAGAGACATGTTGTACCAGCTGATGTCATAAACATGCCACTACTAACTCGACATGAAAGACCACACCGACATCGTGAAAACAAATTGATGGTTCATTTGCACCGTTCTATAAATATACATTGGATTTTTGTCTGACAGTTGATCTTAAGTTACCGTAACGCTCGGGATTTATGAGGCGGGAAAGAGGGGTAGCGCCCAAACGGAGACCAAGAAATAATCCAAGACATTAAAAAGACGTAACAGTCTTATTTCAAAGGGGTTTGAGTGTAGTGAACGTCTTTTGGGATCATCCTTAACGATGCCTAAACAGCTTCCTGGTAAAATTGTGTTAGGTATCATGAAGCTAAACTCAGTTGAGTCATAACTTGCCCGTGTTCTTTTCTTCGTCCGCCGCGTTTAACGTTTCAACCACCCCGCAAACAGCCGTCTGTATTGGGTTTGCTTCACGGAATGGCCATGTCTCCAAGATACTACGAACATGAACCGGTTATTAATCTTGTCTCTTGCCGTCACGAAACCACCATAAAGAGGACGTTTCCTTAGTAAAATTTGCATCCCCTAAATGAAAGCCAAACAGATACTGAACTGACGTCTTAAATAGCCGTAAATAAAGCGGTGTTTTACTGAATAGAATATGTATTTAATTACAGCAATGCTGGCATTTGAGACTAGAGATCCGGTTGGTTGGCGACAGCGCTGTCAGTATTGCAGATACACAGATATCGTGTACGCATCAATCAATGGCAATGGGATGTATACTTCGCACAGCAAAATGCCGTTTGAAAATGAAGTTACTATTACGCAGGCTAAAGAAAGGAACAAACTTTTGCGGACGGATATTTGTCGTTAGACAGGAACTACTTTTCCCTCGCAATATTCTATTGATAAAGAGGCCAGCGGTGTGGTTGCAAGTTGTACTTGTCAGTGGGACGTGTCTTAATGTGGTCTTCTGAAGATGTAGTTTAGATCATGTACTGTGGACAATAAAAACCGATTCAGACAAAAACTGTTAGACATTTTGTATGATAGTCAATCCTGATATAGAACGACAGCTTATTATCACATAGGCCTTCTCTGTCATGAGTTCGCAATTTGTGAACTTCTTTGACTTGGAACCTAGATGACCAGCTAGAATAGGTTTTGCAAAACACAAACATTCATCTTGAGATGTTTAAGTAATGCCACAGTGATTAGAATCATTATCACATCTTAAAATCAAACTCAGCACTTCGCAATGTATTTGTTTTAATCACCTGTGGGCCAGTTTTTGTCTCGTCAATGGGAGTAGATATTCACTTTCCTGTATAATCAGTTTCAACGACGAGAAAAAACATCGATTGTAGACAATGGGGTTCTGGAGACTTCTCTCGGTGCTTCTTCTGGTTGGGAGACTCTGCTACTGCGTCCAAGATGATGCGTCTAAGAAGATAGGAACTTTGAGTAAGACAGATAATGACAATTATAAGGAGAACAGTGATGAGTCGACGGATTGCACTCAGGAAACGCCAAATGGTATGTAGAATGGATTTCGTATTTCTTGGAAAATTATTTATTTGAACTTTAAAGGCACTAGAAATAATTGGTAATTACTTAAAATAGAGTATGTTATCATAAAAACTGACTTGGTAGTCATGAGCAACGGAGAGCTGTTGATAAAATAAAATATTGTGAGAAACGACTCCCTCTGAAGTAACACAGTTTTTGAGAAAACAGAGGTTATTTCTCACACTCAAATAACATACTTGTGCCTGAGACCTTTTAAGGCATCTGAAAGCTCACAAATCTGTCCAATTAAGGGTGTTTTCTCTTTCATCATATTCTTGCTATTCGATAACCGATTGAGCCCAAATTGCACATATTTGGTATTTTATGCATTTGTTGGGATACAACAAGTTAGAACACTGGTCTTTGACAATTACCAAACGTGTCAATATAGGAACTTCTCTATTTAGACATGTGACCGGTAAAGAAAGTATTAATGTGGAAACCGGATCTAGATCTCATGCCTCAAGGCTTTATTCTGTAGCAATCTGTCGGAGAAATAACATGCAGTTGTCAGATGCGTTTCTCCCCACACCAAAGAGTTGAATCAAATAATATTAATGAGCAAAAACAACATTGCAATAAAATAAACGTTAAAATATACAGTGCTTATGTCTATGAGTTATTCAAAGAATAAGACATTCAATAAATGCACAAACGTGGCGGGTCTCTCTCGGCCCCGGGATTACACAATTAGAAAAAGACACATCGATAGAAAAGGTATATCATTGTCGAAGCGATTATTAAAGCCATTAGACACTTTAGGTAGACAGTAATGTCCAAAGGCCCACACTTCGTGTATCTGAACTTATATATAAAATAACAAACCTGGTAAAATTTAGGCTCAATCGGTCATCGGAGTCGGGAGAAAATAACGGGAAAACCCACCCTTGTTTCCGCATGTTTCGCCGTGTCTTGACATGTGTTTAAAATAAATCCGTAATTATCGATATCGAGAATTGATAATTGTTTAAATGTTTTCTCAAAAAGTAAAGCATTTCATGGAATAATATTTCAAGAGAAGTCTTTCACCATTACCTTCTGTAAACCCTGTAAGTTATTTGTAAACCTGTGAACTTTTTTTTTCTGTTCCAAAAGTGTATACCGGTAATGACTTTATAACGATTGCAGTTGAATGGCAATAGAGATACAAATATTATAAAACAATATTTCCTCTGGCAGGTTCCCGCCACAACCTTTATGGCGTCTGCCATCTTGGAAACGCCCAAATATACAATTAAATAGCAAACGTTACAAAATATACCACAAGAAATATAACTCAAGAGCTGAATTTTCTCTTTCTAATGACTCAAACTCATGTGTAATATTAATAAGGCAAAGGGTTAATTAAACTAAGTTCTGAAAGAGGTGGAACTCTAAATTCTATAGAATTGTCCATCACAACGTCGTACAAACGAGTCCCATGTCCCATCAAACTTTGGAATTTATAATTCAAACTTTGAAAGTCTTTTATATTACAACAACGGTGGACTTGGGTCCAAACACATCAGATATTGTGGACATTTGAAAGAGGTATAAAATTATCTCATTCACTAATAATACAGAATATGCGTGATAATGTCTGCATCCCTACATAATTAAGCCTCGGCTTCCAGATGATGCCCCAAACTCTATTTATTTATTTGTCTCTGCCTCATTAAAAAGCTTTGTTTATTGTTTTTTTTTTTTAAGTGCAAGCACTTTTTTTTTTTAAATTTCATACATAATATGCACTCACAACAACTCACGAACACACAAACCCCAAAAAGAGGACAAAACATATAAAAAAAACCTTATCAAGAAACAATGATAAATTAATTATAACCGTAATTAATTATGCATAGTGTTTGAGCTAGTCGCAATCTTTCGTTCTAATTCAAAGTTAAATTTTACTAAATTAACAACAGAATGAAAGTTAGGCCTTTGTTGATTAAACCTGCTTCTGAAAATCATCTTCTTTGTAAATAAAATGCAAAGGTTAAATAAAACATCTGGTTGGTCAGTGTTTTGACCAAACAGAATGGATTTAAAATTTAAAGTAATTTCCTCTTGCGACAAACCTTTCCGCCAATTCTCAAACTGTTTACAAATAGGCTGCGTATATTTACAATACAAAATAAATGTTTCATTGTCTCTGGAAACTAAGAGCAAAAGGAGCAAGCATCACTAGTAATGATTTTCATCTTAGATAATCTAACATCAGTCATTAAACAATCCATATTAATTTTATATTGAACAATTCTCGTACTGACTTCCATACTACACCGATAGGGCAGGTAATAAATGTTTTTCCATTCATCCTTCGTAATACCGAACTCCTGATTAAATTTGGTCTGAGCAGTTGGATGAATGAATATCCCAGAAGGTTTGAATTTTGAATGAATGAATGAAAAATAATTATACGAAATAAAATGTTCCTTCTGCACAAAGCATTCAATCATTCCTTCAAACACGACAGCTACAGAATAGTTTAACGTTTAAAAAAAAGAAGACATCCTGTAATAATCTCTTAGCGGACACTACACAAGCAAATGAACTAAACACAACAGAGACAGATCTGCACTGTTTGCCCAATATCCGTGGAGGTCTCCTCTGGACCTGGACTCGTACCGGGACAACAGCCTCCCAGCGCTGCCTCCTGTCGAAGGGACACGCCCGAAGGCACTGCAAGACCATAACGTTCACTATCTCCAAGGAATACACTATGGCTATATGGGATAAGCCGGACTATGGGGAATGTGAACACCACTGGCCATATGATAAGGCTCCCCCTCCACCACCACAGTGCCCCTATGACACCAGCTACGATACGAGGTGGTACAACGTTAATGTGAACACCACGGCTACCGCAAAGTGCCCGGCAAACCTACATGAGGTAACTGGTAGCGTTAGGGCTACCAGATGGTGCCAGGGCGTCACAGTGGACAGTAAACAGGTAAGTTTCATTGGCTGCCGTAGTATATTAAAACAAAATTGAATCCCATTTCTTAAATGTTTGTTTAATAACAAATTAAACCACAAGGAATCTGACGGTGAACATTTTTATTAACTTTTGGTTGAACAAAGACAAATTTACTCGAGCTGAATTTGAACCAACGTCCTCTGGATTAACGTGCCAGTGCTCTACCAACTGAGCTAGTACAGCCCTTATTTTTTCAGTCAGAAACTAGTGCAACTGTGCAGCCAGGAATGACACGTAAGTGTACGATACAACTTGGAAAGGGGGATCAGTTTTGTGTTAACTGATGGTGTGGCCTGCTCCGTGTATTTTCATCTTTAGATCGCAGAGTGGCAACCAGCTAATCTAGATGACTGCATCGCGGCTGCCATCAATGCGTCTGTCATCAAACATACCGAGCTCATCCAAAAGGCTGTTAATGATTGGCTGCTGCAGAACTCGTGCGTCGATGACGTCATCAATACAACATCGGGTAAGAATGACGAAGTCACTTGAATCACTACTGCCTTCAATATGAGACTACAGTAATGTGGGCCTATAAAATTATACATCTTTACATTTTTAGTTGTTTCATGAACCAACGCTGCACGACAACACATGATTCACCTTTAATATATATTGTGTTCGTATCATTAATATACGCCTATCTAGATCAAGGCACGTTGCGAAGGTATCTTTGTTCATCCGGCATATAACTACCATTCCTCAAACTATCTCAACTCACTGGGGAGCATAAGCTGTTCAACAGCACTGAATTGCTAACCCATAACCAAGTCACCTTTTATATGCCCGGGTTTAAGAGAGGCAATTATGCTTGCTCATGGACGTCATAACGGGGATTCGAACCCAAACTGGGATGACAATACAATAATCAGAACTGAATTTCATTGAGCTAGACTGCTCGGCCACAACACTCCTTTTCCAAAGCAAAAGGGTCGCGGTATGATTGTTATTTTTGTTCATATTATTTTGTTCATATTATTTCTCCAGTAGGAGTCTTCGAGTGGAATACAACCATCATTGGTGGGAAATCCAGCACAATGTGTCCATTCGGTTCCGTTTTGCCATCTAAGACATCTCTGTTGTTTATGGAGGCTAGTCTACGACTTGCATGGGCACTTCACGCATTCTACAAGAACTCCACCTCGAACGAAACGGAGACTACCACACCCGCTGTAAACATGACCACACCTATCACTGTGAACATGACCACACCCACCGATGTAAACACAACACAGTTAACGCTTGCTGAGAGACTACGAGAGTTCATCGCTAATAAGACAATTGAGATCGTAGAGGCAGTCATCACGTGGAACGTCACCCATCATGACATTCTAGGCAGCTTCGCTGATTGGCTGGAAATGTCGAAGGTGATGTTTCCAGGTTTGAGTAGCCAATCAAAAGGCTCGTTTAGTGCGTCCAGCACCGGGGGTGAGGTGATGGGTCTGAATGCGAACTTTTTTATTTGCTTGGCCAGACCGCGTCACGTTTGAATCTGCCACCAGCCTTGATCGTATACCCTATGTACAGTCAGACAGCACAGAGGTTGGACTATGACCTGAGAGGCACGGACCCATTGGGAACTGCTATAAACGACCTCAGAATGGGTTTAACGAGAGAGAACCAGATCACAAGAGGGCGTCCTAACTCCGCTTCCAACCAGACGCGCCGTGACTTCATTCGTGAGGAGCGACAGATGATGACGCCACTTCCGAACTTCATCGGAAATTCGACGTCTTCTGAAACAATTGATGATGAAAGCTGGACTTTTACAGAATTTCTTGAAGACGTGTTCTTGCCGAATATCAGCCTTATTTTGGATCATCTCAATAACGTGTCAAGGTAAAAAAGGCGACAAGCTTTTCGAGTTTACATTTTATTTTGTGAGACACTTTTAAAAGTAAAATATTTAGTAATGATTTCGTGAGCGATCAAAGTTCAGCCTAAACAGAGATAACAATACGTATAAACAAAACTTAACACAACTTATTAAATTAACTCAACTGAATATTTAACATTGGCTAATAGCCAATAACACTAGTAAGTGACAACATTTTGTATTGCTAGTGTTTTGTCAGCCTAAAGCTTCGGAAAGACTGAATTTAACATACCAATGCTTCCTTTTTAAATAACAGTACCCCTTTGAGGAAGTGTAAGGAGGGGCAGGATGGACAGGGTGTGAGCTGGGAGGATGCAGAAACGTGGATGTGTCGAACCAAAAATGCATCTTTCTTACAAGATCTTGACAGAGTATGTATTGTATTCCGGACATCTCGTTGTTTCTATTACAATGCAAGCTTATACAAATAGATGGCTTTAAGTTAATCTCTATACGGATTTCACTTTGAACACAAAGTTGTTTAAAAATGTTTCCAGTTGGTTTCCTAATGGTTTATTACTTGATATATCAAATTAGAGTCAATGCAACACTCATTTTCTGTGAAATGTCTTGCTACGTTATTGCTGCTCAACCTGGAACAGACTGTTATTTCCACCATTTTGTTTGTACGTGGTTCTACTTCTTGTTCATCTTCTCCTTTAGGTATTGGATGAGACTCAAAACTTCGGGTTGGGAAACTCGGTTGACATGACGTGTCTTAAGGTCCTCCTGAAGCTGTGGTCGTTAATGGACGAGTGGAAGAATGCAATCCCACAGGTGACTAAAATAAGCACTAATTGTCACATTGATTGTCAGAAGCCCGGTGCATGTGGCAGGAGATTCTGTCCCCCGATATGGCAATCTGTGTACAAACTTCCTCCGCTAGCGCCCTCTGTTGAATCTTCCTCCTTCAGCCAATGATAACTTCCCATATTATTATAATTATGTGGGGCCGAATCTCCACCGGATGAAGTTTTTTTATCAGTTTGATTTTCTATACTAGCGTGGTGCGAATTACGACAATATTTGCTGATCGGCACGTTAAAAAAACCCGTCCCACACATTGTTATTGGTTTTGCAATTAATCTGATTTTACTTCTGATGTCCATTGTGTATAGTTTTAGCAAGCATTCAAATCAAGTTTGTTAACTCATTAAGTTTTTAAGCTAGTAATTTTAAGGGTAGAAAATCCAAAACTTTTGAAAAATTCGATTCGGTATGTGAATTACGATCGTTGTTTCCCTTTATACTTTACGGAGAAAGCCTTAACCCCCCCTTATTACTTGTTAGCTAAACAGTAACATAAATAACATACGATTAAAAACATGTATGCTATCCATTGCCTTGTTATATTATCCAGGCAACTGTGGCGATCATACAGGTCATCAACTATCTACTGGCTCTACCTCAACCAGTTCTGCCGCAACTCTTGAATAACAAGTAAGACCGTATATAATGGACGGTAAACACTCATTAATGACGTAACTTACAAACAATACACGTTTTCTCAGTCAATTTCGGCAAAAGAGCAGCCAGTTGCATGCGTTCGAATTAAAGCTTTTCTGCCTCTCCAGTTGTTACTGCGTTTTAAATTCAGAATTCGGCCATTCAATATTGTTTTGAGTCGTGTCAAATTCTGTTAGCCTTCTGTTCAATTTAGCGTATCGTAATTCCTTTTCGTGACACACACGCCTCAAGAAGCGTCTGCTTTGAAGAATTGTGAAAATTCATAAAACGGAATAGAACGACTCTTTTCAGTAGCATTCGATTTCGCGCAAAAAAAAAGGCTTGGTGGTTAAATTGGCAAAAGTCTTTTCATACTCAAACTTCTTATCGTTTGCACTCTGATTTACCAATCGTCAATAGAGGCCGATACACAGCTTTAGTTTCTTAATAACATTGCATACTAATTATACAATTGGTTGCTTTACACGTGGGATGCTGATTCAAACCTAACAAACTTTCATGACATTGTGAAATAATAATTGGGTGGCTATACCTTTCTTGCAAATCCTTAATTTTTGTTGGAATATCCATATTATTACAGAACCACATTTTAACGCTAAGTAAGTGAACCTGCAATAAAGGTGATTTGTTGATTTTGTCCTGACTGTAGAATCATCAAGGCAGTTGAGGATATGGCAAATCAACCTTTTCCTGACAATGTATCTAGCGTAAGAATCGTCACAGATAACATGGTTCTTACAATGGAGGAGGTATGGCGTCATAATAACAGTTATCTGTCGCAGTTGTTGTTTTGCCGCCAGTGAATCTGTTGCTGTTGTTGCTGCTGATTTTGTTGCTGACACTGCTGTTGCTTTGTTGTTGTTGTTGTTGTTGTTGTTGATGTTGTTGTTGTTGTTGTTGTTGTTGTTGTTGTTGTTGTTGTTGTTGTTGTTGTTGTCGTTGTTGTTGTTGTTGTTGTTGTTGTTGTTGTTGTTGTTGTTGTTGTTGTTGTTGTTGTTGTTGTTGTTGTTGTTGTTGTTGTTGTTGTTGTTGTTGCTGTTGTTGCTGTTGTTGATGTTGTCGTTGCTGTCGTTGATCATAATAATTGGATGTCGCTTAAAGCTCGCTACCTATTTTTGTGTTTACGGTTATGTAATGACGTATTTATTGCAGGGGGAGCGAAAGCTTTGGTCATAGTGGTCAACACGTTTGTTTTGTTCTAAACTTAATGCTGATTAATAGGCTTCATTTTCAATAATTAAAGATCACCTTTCACACAATCAGAGAAAATAGTTACATCTACTAATTGAACAATCAGTATAAAACGGTTGGGGTATTACATCAAGGATTTTAATCCATCCACGTTTATAAGCGAGGTGACAGCGGGTACTAGTGCATATTATGATACAACACCATTCACAATCGTATAATGCAACGGGAATTGGTAATCCAAACGCCGCCTAAAGGCAATCTTTGGACAATCACTTTGATATAAAATGAATACCATCAAAGCATATAAAACAATGAAAGGTTTTCTATACTTTCAGGTTCAAGAGCAAGGTTTCGCTGGGGTCTTGTTTGCATCAATTCAACCTTCGACGACTGTAAAACAATCTCCTAAACTGCATTCCCATACAGCTTTTCACGCAAACAATGGTAGGAAAAAAGGTTTTATATTGTTGTCACACATTTTATTTTGATGTTCACTTTAGCAATGTAATCTTTGGTATGATTTTGTTATCTTTTTATTGTTAATACAGGGTCTCAAATCGGCAATAATGCATTCAAGCGCATCAATGGTGCCCTCAACGTCAGCTTGAAGAGTTTAGATTTGGATAGCGTGGACGAATATATGTATGTTCCGGAGAACATCTTTCAAACTACAGCAAACTTCAAACCAAACAACAAATGCGGTGCGTCAATAAAATCAACACTTAATAAAATAAAAAAAACGCCAAGTCTTGTCAGTGAAGGTAGCCGAGGTATAGGTCCCCTTAATAACCGTGTGAGGTTTTCGTCGCAAAAAACAGTCATTCACTTGAATACACTATGGAAAGCCCTTGGTTTTTTTTAGTTACGCTATTTAAAAGGCAAAACGTTCACTTAAAAATCCATATACACACATTGTGTTTGATTCATATTATAATCTTTGAACTACAACATGTAAAAACCGTTTGTTGGTCTGCTTTCAACCAAACTTCAAAACCGGTATCGGAATAATTGTTAGCGTGGTTCAAAGATGTGTCAATATTTTTGGCAAAGTACAAGACACATGGCATAGCTTTAACATTGAAGGCTCTGTTAAAAAAAAATCAAAACGTTTTGAAAAAATGACGAGTTGTTAAAATAGAATATCTCATTTTCTTTAGTCAATGCTACGGGTCCCGCTTCCAATAAGACCACGCTGCAGTTCGTAATCTACGAGAATGATCAACTGTTTCGCACTGATGGTGATACAGTGTCGGTATCACATCACGAAGATACCTCCAACAATCTAACAATCACCAGCTGGAAGGTATGTTACTGTTGAAACATTCCAACACGAGTGACTCACAATCAAAGACCTTCGGAGGGCGGTCGGTCGGTCGGCCGGTTGCTAGCTGGCAACATATTGACCTAGTACAATTAAATTGACTCAACACTATAATAAGAAATCAATGGAAAGCTACCATGGTGCGTACACCGCCAGCTATCAAAAGTCAAATAGTTGGAGTCTATACAAACCTCCTTAAATTTACAATAACGAGATTTCAAGATGTGAAACTCGAAAACAGATTGTTAATGTTGACAAAATATTAATGATTTGAAAATCTAATGATTTAAATTCACCGGGAAGTAGTACTTTGTCAAAATAAAGCTTTTGTCACTAAAATATGTGTTTTGATGAGTGGAATATGAATAAACAATTAACTAAGGTTTAACAAAAATTAGTTTCCATGTTATCAACAAATTTGAAAAAAGCTCGACCCGAGAGGGCGCTGTTCGTGACGTCAATCGAGGCGCGATGAATCGCATGCAGTGCCAACACAACAAAGTGACGCTTGGCGCAAGCTAAAACATGCCCTCAAAGTTGAAACAATACCTGATTTTTTTCACGTTAGGCAAATGCTCCTTTAGGTTCGTTACGTCTTTCAGGTACCTTCTTCGACTTCCCCACTAGCTGGAAAAGTTATTGGGATGGCGTCATGTTTTAGAAAAGAACTTTTCTCCTCATGTCAAAATGTGTAGTGTATTCCAGATTCTCGGAGCACGACGGCTCGAAGTGTCTGCGGCAAAGCGCTGGAAAAGACGTCGGACCGGACAACTTGGCAAACTGACACCATCTTTAGTTGTTTTGCTGCATCCAGCAGCAATTAATACACCTGGTCGACATTGCCGGATGCATGAAAAAAACTTTTTCAAAACGTACAAACTCACGACTAGGACTTGAATGTACTTGCACGTACGTGTGTTCGATTTTCGATTGAGGCAAAGTCTTCGTCGATTGACGTCACAAAATGGGTAGGCGGAGTCACCCCCACACAACTTTATTTAATTTTTAAAACATATAAATCGTCAAAAACAATTACTAAACAAATTGTTTAATTGTGCGGAACATATACGCTAATGTTTGAAAGAAAATCTTCTTCCAGGTGCCTTTAAATGACCTTCCATTCACTGCTACTAAACATCTTTCATTTACTATTTTAGGGGGAAAAAATATCGCAAACGTTAAGTCGAATACCCCTCATTCGTAGATAGTAATCAACAATTTTAATGGATGTGGATAAACTGTCGTGATTTATTTTTTACGTGTGCATTCTAGGTGATAAGTCGAGTTGTCTCGGCAACTCTTGGTGGTCATTGTGTTTGGGGTTTAGATGATCCAGTGGTTATCAACCTGAAGCATCATATCAACGTAAGTTGCTAAAGGTTCAGTTAAAGGATTTGGGTACCTTTTAAAAATGTCCATATATTTACATTAAACTTACAAGGTTTGAAGATAATGATAGTGGAAAGCTTCCCTTCAAATTTTACTTACTGAGGTGCTGTAGTTTTTGAGAAATGAGTCAAACAATGTCACGAAAATACGTTTGTAAATGATTAAAATAAGTTTCGTCTCATGAGACGAAAATTATTTTCATGAAATTGTTTTACTCATTTCCCAAAAACTACAGCACCTCAGCACGTAATATTTTTAGGGAAGCTTTCTGCTACCATTATCTTCAAACTGTGTAAGTTTAGTGTAAATATGTGGACATTGTGTTTTTTGTCCTACAAAAGTTACATAGACCCTTTAATAGGAATCGTGGTGACTGGTGGCCGTTGATGCAGCTTGAAACAAAAATAACGAATTCGGTGGTTCTAACTGTTATAAGTTTCTTGCCATAATAATGCGAGATGTTGTTCATCTTTTATTGAAAATTTAAGCCGTAACACTATGTTCAAACTGACACAATTAAGCATTGTAAACGTATACGACATAATATCCATACGGCATTGAAGAAGTCAAGTCCGCTTTATTTAAAATTGTTAGAGATATTACATCCGCTTGGCCGACTGATAATACAACTTAGCCCTTTTTAAAGATTCGTGAAATTTATAAAGTAATGCATGAACAAAGCCACCAATAATAATTTGCTGTTACACCATCATTAAATAATAACTTCCATCAGCTAAGTGAAAACAATGTTGGTTATATTGTTTGTGCTAAACAGCTTTGTTTGTCAAATTACGGCCGCCATGCAAATTTGGTGTTGTTTAAATCAAACACTTCTGCTAAATAAATGTACCATTTTGATTGCATACGCCAGTCAGTTCTGTACGTAGAACGTATAGGGCGCCCCCATTTGATGTTATGCCTGTCATTGTCTTTGTTTCTATTTTAATGCAATTGCAACTATCAGCAAGCTCTGTGATTTGATTTTGGTTTAACCCATAAAACGACGTGTGTAAGCACTGTATACCCAGTACTTTTCCGAGTCCTGTGAAAAAGACATATCACAGCAATCCTACTCGGATGGGATTCATACCCTTGAACAGTGTCGACCATACTAGACCACCGAGATTGTCAGGTAGCTGGAGGCAGTTCGAATCCTATGTTTTGGGCAGCGGGTACCGTAACGATATAGATGATAAAGTTTCATCGGGGATAACGAACACAAAGAACAGTAAATTTGGCTCACACAGTACCCTCAGTACTTTCCCGAGTCCTTTGAAAAAGATCACAGTACTCGGGAAAGTACTGAGTATACAGTGCTTACACACGTATGTGTAAGGGTAAAACCCAAATTAATATTGTTTATCCCCGATGCAAGTTTAGCATCTCGGTGATTTGTTCAACAGTAAACTGTTTTTTTCCTGTGCTTAGTTCCAGGAAGAAGGCTCCAAACTCTGCGTGTACTGGGATTTTGACGGAAAGGGTAATGGAAATGTGTAAATTTATTTATAAATTGTATAAATGAAACCGAAGTATATAAGTCAGTTCTAATTAACCCGCATAAAGTTTTACGCAAGTTTTCCCTAACTCTTTCATATTTTTTCACCATTTTTACTATTGATGAAATTGAAGTGTTGAGCAGTCCCTTGTCCAATGAATGTTAAAACTATCGAAACTATTAAGCTGGATGTTCAATTAATAATGTGTTTTTTTTTTCGCTGCAGGAAAACCCTTTTTAAAACATGTTGCATAAAATATGATAATTGTGTCATTTTTTCAACTGTTTTATTGAAGGTATCAAATTAATGGTTTACCAATAATTGTTAAGTTTTCGTTTAGACTTGGAGTTGTGAAGAAACAAAAAATCTGATATGTGTTCGTATAATTATTTGTTTGTGTCGTTTTGAAGACGGACTCGGATCTTGGTCTAAGGAAGGTTGCAGTGTTTACTACTCAACTACCGATCATACAGTGTGTGTATGTAATCACCTTACCAACTACGCTGTTATCATTGTGAGTATAGGCCATATAGTGTCCCCCATGTAATATGAAACACAGGTTCGACGGAAGGGAATTGTCCTTTGTCTACACTTTCTACCCTCACCAAAATAGACCTAATTGTCCTGTAATTTAAAGTGTATTCCAATATAAGGCGTATGATTTTTGGGGTTGAACAAAGAATTGACTAGAGCGGGATTTGAACCAACGACCTCCGGATTAACGTGCCGGTGCTCTACCAACTATCTAGCCCTATATTGGCGGTGTCCCTATTTTGTCAATATCTTGTTCGGGGTGCCAGTTGGAGTATAAGGCGCATAGTTTTAGTGCAAGTCTCGGCTGCGAAAGGATTATATTGACCGGTATTTGCCGAAGATGACCGTAAAAACCAGAGTAATTGAAAAGACATAAAGAAGTGCTATCCAAGTTCCAAGAAGTTGCAATTTGTTTTCGTTACAGGATATTTGGGACCAGTTAGGAATGGGTGAGCTGTCTGCAGCCCACAGTCTAGCCCTGGAGGTTGTTAGTTACATTGGATGCTCAATGTCACTGATTGGTCTGGTCACTACGATGGGATTGCTTATATCAATTAGGTAAGAACCGCGCTGTAATACGAACATTACAACAGTATAAATCTCAGGTCGAGTTGGTACTCATACCACTAATCATCCCAACTCTTAATAATGGTATCAGTGACGCAACTAGATTATTTTGATTTGACTATTTATGTTAATTTTTATGAGGTGATGGTGTTGGGGCTGGTGGTGGTTGGCAAGGGGTTGACAATATTGTACCACAATTAACAATGTATGAAGTTGATGTAACCCTACATTTCAACTCAACTTCGTATTGATTACGAAACTAATGGTCCAGGCACAATTTGCTGTTAGAGCTGCTTAAGCAGACGATTTTGCTGAAAAGTTGTTTGCTTAGCATTGATTATAGCAGGATACCTGACTTTTGCCAAAGACTAGATCACACTATTAAACCGATATGCTAAGATTATTTTTCATCTACTTGTCCTTTGGGGAGGCTTGAAGGATATGTAAGGGTATGGTGTTGGCCCCACCCCAACCCAACCCCGAGTTCCGCTACTGAATGAGAATGTCTTTTTCACGGAAGTGATCTTATATTTTTCAAAACATGAAGTTGTTTTAACAGGAGCTCAACATGTACATT
Organism: Asterias amurensis; assembly: GCF_032118995.1. Lineage (NCBI taxonomy): Eukaryota > Metazoa > Echinodermata > Asteroidea > Forcipulatida > Asteriidae > Asterias > Asterias amurensis. The sequence continues at coordinate 19,348,094 of NC_092653.1, read as the reverse complement.
TTAACCATCATAATTTGCATCAAACTGCGATACACCGTCATGTAGACCTATTGTATGTTCCTTTCTCATAATATGAAGATGTCAATGGCTTTGAAATGCGAAGAAAATGTATTCACTCACAAAATACCGAACTTGCAAAAGCATTTACATTTTAAAGACTGCATATTTCTTTTCTTTATTTAAGGAGGATGCGAGACGCAAAGACCACACCCACTCGTATGATGCTTTGCATGTCATTAATTATCTCCATGACCTTTTACCTGACCGGTATGGGTCAGACCAGTGACAGGAACGCATGCGCAGCATTTGCGTGTTGCATCCATTACTTCACGTTGGTGTCTCTAATGTGGATGGGAATGGAAGGAGTCTACCTGTACAGGAACATCGTTTTGGTTGCCATGAGCCCCAGTCGGCACATGTTCAGGAACTGTTGCTTGATAGCGTGGGGTAAGATAGTTCTGTACGGTATCATGACTGTGTGTCTTTGGCTATGACTTTTCTGGTCTGGAAATATGGCCTGAAAAAGAGATTTTGCTAGAGATTTACGTCATTGCCATTACGTCATAGTTTCGTTACTGACTAATAATGTTTACTATACCTCATACATATTCATGACAGAGAGTCGAGTTCTCATTGGTCCATTCATCACCACATGCCAGGTATCTGAATATGTATGAAGTAAAGTAAAACTAGTTTGTCAACAATACGACTAGTCACCCTCAAACCATGTTTATATATTTAAAATAGCGCCCTCAATCACTATCAAAGTATTTATCCCCTTAATGAAGCCCTCCTCCAGCTATCTTCACACTGTCCCGTCACTTTTCTTTCTACTCCATGATCCCGTGTTCATGTCGTGATTTCATCTGTCCATCGCATTGTTTGTCTTCCTTATCTTTTCTTGCCTATCCCCGGTTGCCATTTTTGTAATTGCTGAGCATGCATCCTGGTTAGTTGAATACAACTTTCAGGCTGAGCTGATTTTTACTCAGTATAAATAAATAAATAAATAATTAATAAATAAATGTTCGCGTCTCTGCATCCATCAATGTTTTTTTTTTAATCCTACTGCCGTATTCGAAGGTTTATTTGTCCAAATTGAGTTGCAAAAACTTTGCGTAAACAGGGCGGTTGATATGCACTTCCCCATGTAAACCTCACTGCAGAACATTCCATTGTATCGCATGCAACACCACAAATAAAAGTCATACTCTCCTGATACAAATGTTAACAAACGTCAAAAATGATTAAGGCAAACATCCAACAGAAGAGGGGATATAAGTTTTGTTTTAAATAGAGTTGCTCTCCGAATAATCGGAAAATAATCCATCACTGACGCCAAGAACTAAGCAAAGACGGTAACCAGCTAAAAGTAACAGTCGGAGCAAACGGCGTTTTGGAATTGAACGCTAAATTTCAGCATTCTTTCAACTAGTTATCTTACAGAGGAGAGTTGATGCTATGAGTTTCAATATACGTTGCCTTTTACACTGCTTTTCGTTCTACGCCTTTGTTACGATGTGTTTAACGATACATTATTTCCCAATTATGTAACAAAATTATACGAAAGGCTCATCACTTGTCTCTTTTAAGAACTTGATTAACGATATTAATAACAACGATTTCTCTCTTCAACTTTACAGGTATACCAGCAATCATCGTTGGATGTGTGGTTATATTTAAATTCGATGTGTATGGTAATGACGAAAGGTTAGCAGACACTATTTATACCTAATATACAATTTAGGTGTGGACCCGCTGAAATTGTGATCTTCACAGATTCGCAGGTCTTGTGGGAATTGGCGACTACTGCTGCTGCTGTTGCTAAGGGTGTAAATAAGTTACTATTTTTAAATCACACATGTTGGAAAAGTGTTTAGGCTGAATCGAAATTATGTTTTAAGAAAATACCCCAAAACGAGAAGATACATAAAAGGACATTTACATATTATTAGCACATGAATTCAAATTAGTTAAATATGTCTCTTACTTTAAACCATGATAAGATGAACAATTTGACGTGTTTTTTCTTTGTCTTTCCAAGATGCTGGATTTCCAATTCCACCATTTTCTTCGCAACTTTCTTCGCACCTGCCATTCTGATTGTTCTGATCAATCTAGTGGTGTTCGTTATGGTCATGTGGGTCTTGGCCAACCGACACTTCGATGCCCGACGCTACACTGTAGGTAGTAAACAGCGCGAGATCTCGCGAGGACGGAGGGAGATATTAGGCATCATATCCATAACCGCTTTGCTTGGTAAGTACTTTTTAAAATGACTTCATGGGAAGATTTCATTTAACCTGGTCTACATCACTTTGTTTTAACGTACAGCATTCATTCGGTTCAGTGTTTACAAAATGACCGACCATCCAAATCGTTATAGAGGCGTATAGCATGACGATGTGGTGCTTTTCGCAGCGGATGTCTGTTGGTGACCTTGACAGTCCAAATGGTATCACTATATAAGCTCTTGACTTTCCAAGGTGTTTGGTTCTCCTCTTCAACAGGTTTGACCTGGCTCTTTGGCGGTTTCTCCGTGGGAGAAGGCGTCCGGATGACTTCCCTTTATCTCTTCACAATCTTCAATTCTGCTCAGGGTTTCTTTATCTTCGTCTTCTACGGTGCCCTTTCCTTCGTCACCACCAGGGGGAAGACCAGCCTTGCCTCCCCGTCTCCCTTTACCAATACTACGGGTAAGAAGTGCAGGGAGCTCGCGGTGCCTACCAAGACTCTTAACAAGAAACTCCTCCGATTACAACTTAGCCGGTCTCAGTCTGACAAACGGAACACCGTGGGTGAAACTTGGATAACATCGTGCAGTGATGTGCGGCTGGATTTCGGTAAAGTATTTCTAGTTTCCATGGGCATGTTATTTATTTATGTATTATTATTATTATTACTATTATTATTATAATTATTTACTTTTTGGGGCAGGGAAACTACATCAAAATAAGTCTCAGAATAAACTTGTCCTGAATTTTTGTTCGGTTTTGATTAAACGGACCAGGAGTTTAAAAAAACATTTAGACTCCTAAAGAGTGGAAAGTGTAAGGGGACGTGATGCTCTCACGTCCGAGCGCTCCCGTCCTGTATGTCGTGGACCTGACAGTGATAAGACTTGACCCAAGTCCAAGTCCCGTGAGTGTCCTTTTGTTTCAAGTTCCGTCGCATAAACAACAGACAACTTTTGCACGTTTAGCATCTCCCAATCTGTGCCTGGCCATTCTCGGGAACAACGGTAGTCACTTTTTTGACCTCTACTTGTACACGTACTGTGTCTCCGTGCCAGCTCCATACGTTAAAGGAACACGTTGCCTTGGATCGGACGAGTTGGTCAAAACAAAAGCGTTTGTAACCGTTTTTTATATAATGCATATGGTTGGGAAGATGTTTTAAAAGTAGAATACAATGATCCACACAAGTTTGCCTCGAAATTGCGTGGTTTTCCTTCTACTGTGCGAACTAACACGGTCGTCGACGAGGTAAAAGGAAAACCACGCAATTTCGAGGCATGTTTGTGTGTGTGGATCATTGTATTCTACTTTTGCAACATCTTCCTACCCATATGCATTTTATAAAAAACGGTTACAAACGTTTTTCAAAGACCAACTCGACCGATCCAAGGCAACGTGTTCCTTTAACATGTACGTTCCGTCTTCCTTCTTTGTTTACATTACCACATGAGCGACATTGGTTGGAATTGCACCACGTGAGGAGGTAGGTAAAACACGCCTCTTGGTGCAAAGTGGACTCATCTCCCCCCTTGGGGAAAATTGTTTGCCGTCCCCTCCCTAATTTTCCATACGGGGACGGAATCTTGCACTCATTCTTAAACGGGAGACTTGGGTTTATTGGTTGGAGCCAACAAATTGGAATCTAAATCTTAAGTATTTGCATACGGCCTTTTCGAAACAAAGACTTCGGTATCGCCACCTGCTTAGGACTTCGTTTGCCGTTCTATTTGGAAGCTCCGTCTACTCAAAATTATTGGCGGAGCCTAAAACGACATAGCAAAAGCTCATCCAAAGGTTTCGAAAGGGCGTCAACAAGAATTAATCATATATTATGGTTATTAAAATGTTGACAACTGTTCTGACATTTCCTCATTTACAGGACGAGCCAACAATGCTTTCGACGGAGACATTGCCTGTAATGATGTCAAGGGGTCAAAGATCACACTAGACACTGGTTCCCGGACCGATGAAACGACCCTCGTTGGATTTGTTCTTTCTGCTGGCATTTTACATACTGGAAACCAGCGGAGCAGCTTGGACGAACGAGAGGACTGCCGGTATACCGTTTGGGTCGAATCGGGTAATCGACTCCGGGAAGAATTCGTAGTTGGGACTGGTATAATATTCTGTGGAAAACAGTCTAGTATCGATTTCCTACAACCTATACCGTAATCGACTGACTGTTGGCTTTCGGGGAAATGTCAATGTCGTCAAATTAATGACATTTACAGTTGCTGCAAAGTGTTGGTGGTAAAAATTGTGTTAGAGAGTCTACCATTACCTGTTTTGTTTATACAGCTATAAATACGCTTAAGAAACCTGCATAGAAACACATTACTACGAGAAGTAACTGGTGACCAAATAGTTTGTTTCAAGAATGGAATTGCTTTTGATTGGAATCAATTTTCTTGTATATGTAATCATATATTGCATATCTTAACATTATGGCGTCGGTGAATATAATTTAGGGAATCAAGTGGATTTCTTTGCCTGAATTTCGCCTTATTGGACACAAGTTCGAATCCCACTTCAGACCAAAGCCTTGCCTGTGGATTGGGTGCCCAACCCTTACCCAACGTGGGGGCTTCTTCCTGGATTTTCTTCCCACTATTAATAGTTGTCCTACCCACTCCCCTGTTCATCCTGTTAGTGGTCCTTATTGTGCTGTCGGATGTGTAAAAACTAAATTATTATTATTAACACAATTTATGTTGATGTTTGATATTTTAACCGAAAGTGCATGAAAACAAATTATACATATTAACCTGTGAGTTGCATCGACCTCCTTAATTGTGTGGTTGTACTGATTTAATGTATATAATTTGAATAGAAATACATTGTTTCGGATAAAAACATAAACCTAACATTTGTTCAACTGTGTTTGCTATCCAAATGATAATTAGCCAGTGAACCTGCCCGCTGCTCCTCCGAGCAAAGAGCAAGGAACAGACCCATTGCTATATGGTCCGAGCATGCAGAAAGGTTCGTACCGGTTCCCTTTACGGATATCCCTCTTAACATAATAGACACTAGAGCTGAGATTACGACTTTCAGTGGATTAAAAAAGAGGATCAAATCAGTCATCGCCAAATACAGCCAAAATATAACAGTGACGGAGCCAGCACACTCGGGTGGGGGTATCCGCAAGAAGTAAACTTGAGGTCTCGAAATCAAGTTCGTGGAAAATTACTTCTTTCTCGAAAACTATGTCACTTCAGGGGGAGTCGTTTCTCACAATGTTTTATACCATCAACCTCTCCCCTTACTCGTTACCTAGTGAGGTACTGTGCTAATAATTATTTCGAGTAATTACCAATAGTGTCCACTGCCTTAAATGGGTGACTAAAACGCAACCTATTTCGGTTTTGTTTACCGACCAAAATATTTACACTGTCAGAGCCGTGGGTTTTCGTCCGCCGGAGGTTAGGTCCGGTCCCCATACGGGAAATTAGCGACCTTTCGATTTTCGGGACGGTATCACACAGGACGGTAAATAATTCTAAGCGTGTTTTTGTTTCCCCAGGGAAGATGAGCCAACAATAACAACGTGTGCCTTATGGAGGAAAACTCCATGGCCTAACCGTCCCTAAATCGAAAGACGGGGGACGCTACATGTTAACGCATGGAGCTCGCGGAGATGCAATACAAGTACACGACGTGTACAGAGGGTACAGATACTCTAAACACGCTAGGTTGGTTGCGCCCATGTGAGAAAGAAGATACATGTACTACAGAGTGAACAAAATTCGTGCAAAAAACCTACATGTTTATGACAAAGTAAAATACAATCACAAAGCTCATCCATGTTGTTTAATCGCTCTGTTATTCAGCATGAGTTTGAAATAGAAAACCATTCAACTTTCAGAGGCCACCAATTTGACTTTAAGTGTGCTGCAACAACCTGAACTTGATCTTCATTCTGATAATGTTGACTATTTAGGTCTGACTCTGAATCTGCCACTAACCTTCATACTATGTGACACATGCTATTGGAACCTAATTACCACCTAGTTCAGTAATTACCTTTTTCAAACTTAAGTTTCATGTTTGGACCAAAAGCAAGAGGTCAAATTGGGGTCATGTTTGCTAATATAATGTAAATGTGGCATAGCTACAAGATTGCATGGATACAGATTTGTTGAGGCAAATGTGGTTCAGAGAGCGTTTTGTGGTAGAGAACTCCCCGTTATAATCAGCTCGCACATCGTGATATTGATCACTTTTTGAAATTTACCTATTGTCCATGTGATGCAAACACTCCTCGATTGCTTGTTTATTCATGAAAACAGATGTAGATAATTGATCTTGTAAGCTAACATTGTTTGTGATTTCAAAAATTATGTTAATAGTTGTTAGCTTATAAATGACAATACCAACATCCAAACCAGCTGTTTAATCTATTTAACATGATGCTTAAAGGCAGTGGACACTATTGGTAATTACTCAAATTAATTATCATCATAAAACCTTTTCTTGATTACAAGTAATGGGGAGAGGTTGACGGTATAAAACATTGTGAGAACAGCATAACATTACTTGGTATAACGAGCAACGTAGAGCTGTTGAAAGTACAAAATATTGTGAGAAACAACTCCCTCTGAAGTGACGTAGTTTTCGAGAAAGAAGTAATTTTCCACGAATTTAATTTCGAGACCTCAAGTTTAGAATTTGAGGTCTCGAAATCAAGCATCAGAACACACAACTTCATGTGACAAGGGTGTTTTTTCCCTGGGAATTATGTGCTTACGGCAAGCGTATTTCACGGGTTAGCGGCAATTTGTGGCTTCTGTGTACACCGCGTTACTAGGCATTCTACGCTTACAAGGCGAGCGCAGAAATTCAACGCTTGCACGTGAACGGGGAATCGTGATCGTAAGCGCAGAATTCGGCGGTAAGCAGGAGCCATGAAATTGGGCCCAGATTGACTAAATGTGAACAGTTTGACCAAAAGTTCCGGGAAATAACTAAAGTGTGAACAGGCAAAAATTTAGATGAATGCACGAACCTCTGGGTAAAACACGGACACAAAAGTCCATTTAACTACAGTTCTCAAAAAGAAATAAAAAAACTGTCGCAAAGTAAAGAGCTCCCTTTCCCATTTTCTAGCTATTAGCAACTTGCTCCACCCAGAGGCCGCTCTTGTCAGACCTTTGACCATACTTCCATCAAGTGCCATGAAACCGTGCGACAAACCCATCTGATTGTTATACTGCATGTCATTAAAACACTGCCACAGCAAGACTTCTTTTCCGCCGTAAACACACAAATATTTGTATAAAACGCACAAATACACGAATGTGCCGCCATTTTTGGTCGCATGTGCCAAGGAAATTTGCATCTGGCCGCCGTAAACAACAGCATGCGCGTATGGCGTGTCAAACGTTGCATTATTCGATAATGTACAATGTATGTGCGATGTTTCTCATGCGATAATTGTCACATATGTGCGATATTCATTTGATGTTTGCAATAAATGTAATATATATGCAATAAATTGTAATATATGTGCGATAATTTGCAATATATGTGCGATAATTTGCAATATATATGCGATAATTTTTAATATATATTTGATAATTTTGCGACCACAACTTACAGGACGGGAGCACTCGAGCGTGAGCATGCAGACTACTGCGTTATATTCTCTCCCGTCCCAAAAATCGAAAGCTCGCTACTAATAACGTGGGCTTGAGGAGGAGGATTCATTAGAGGGCGCTATCAAACAAAGTTTGCACACGGGACAGAATCTCCTGCCACACCGGCATTTTAAGCCACACAGTATCCCACAAAATCGATCGGACGCATAATATGATGGGACGCATATACTTTCGAGAATGTGGTCTCTAAATGTGCTTAATTATTCATGTCATTATAACTGAGTCAATTAATTACTTATATTAAGCTATTGTGTTTGATGGTAGACATAAGATAAGCGTGACTTTAAGATGAACAAAATTCGTGTAAAAATCCTACATGTTTATGACAAAGTAAAATACAATCACAAAGCTCATCCATGTTGTTTAATCGCTCTGTTATTCAGCATGAGTTTGAAATAGAAAACCATTCAACTTTCAGAGGCCACCAATTTGACTTTAAGTGTGCTGCAACAACCTGAACTTGATCTTCATTCTGATAATGTTGACTATTTAGGTCTGAGTCTGAATCTGCCACTAACCTTCATACTATGTGACACATGCTATTGGAACCTAATTACCACCTAGTTCAGTAATTACCTTTTTCAAACTTAAGTTTCATGTTTGGACCAAAAGCAAGAGGTCAAATTGGGGTCATGTTTGCTAATATAATGTAAATGTGGCATAGCTACAAGATTGCATGGATACAGATTTGTTGAGGCAAATGTGGTTCAGAGAGCGTTTTGTGGTAGAGAACTCCCCGTTATAATCAGCTCGCACATCGTGATATTGATCACTTTTTGAAATTTACCTATTGTCCATGTGATGCAAACACTCCTCGATTGCTTGTTTATTCATGAAAACAGATGTAGATAATTGATCTTGTAAGCTAACATTGTTTGTGATTTCAAAAATTATGTTAATAGTTGTTAGCTTATAAATGACAATACCAACATCCAAACCAGCTGTTTAATCTATTTAACATGATGCTTAAAGGCAGTGGACACTATTGGTAATTACTCAAATTAATTATCATCATAAAACCTTTTCTTGATTACAAGTAATGGGGAGAGGTTGACGGTATAAAACATTGTAAGAACAGCATAACATTACTTGGTATAACGAGCAACGTAGAGCTGTTGAAAGTACAAAATATTGTGAGAAACAACTCCCTCTGAAGTGACGTAGTTTTCGAGAAAGAAGTAATTTTCCACGAATTTAATTTCGAGACCTCAAGTTTAGAATTTGAGGTCTCGAAATCAAGCATCAGAACACACAACTTCATGTGACAAGGGTGTTTTTTCCCTGGGAATTATGTGCTTACGGCAAGCGTATTTCACGGGTTAGCGGCAATTTGTGGCTTCTGTGTACACCGCGTTACTAGGCATTCTACGCTTACAAGGCGAGCGCAGAAATTCAACGCTTGCACGTGAACGGGGAATCGTGATCGTAAGCGCAGAATTCGGCGGTAAGCAGGAGCCATGAAATTGGGCCCAGATTGACTAAATGTGAACAGTTTGACCAAAAGTTCCGGGAAATAACTAAAGTGTGAACAGGCAAAAATTTAGATGAATGCACGAACCTCTGGGTAAAACACGGACACAAAAGTCCATTTAACTACAGTTCTCAAAAAGAAATGAAAAAACTGTCGCAAAGTAAAGAGCTCCCTTTCCCATTTTCTAGCTATTAGCAACTTGCTCCACCCAGAGGCCGCTCTTGTCAGACCTTTGACCATACTTCCATCAAGTGCCATGAAACCGTGCGACAAACCCATCTGATTGTTATACTGCATGTCATTAAAACACTGCCACAGCAAGACTTCTTTTCCGCCGTAAACACACAAATATTTGTATAAAACGCACAAATACACGAATGTGCCGCCATTTTTGGTCGCATGTGCCAAGGAAATTTGCATCTGGCCGCCGTAAACAACAGCATGCGCGTATGGCGTGTCAAACGTTGCATTATTCGATAATGTACAATGTATGTGCGATGTTTCTCATGCGATAATTGTCACATATGTGCGATATTCATTTGATGTTTGCAATAAATGTAATATATATGCAATAAATTGTAATATATGTGCGATAATTTGCAATATATGTGCGATAATTTGCAATATATATGCGATAATTTTTAATATATATTTGATAATTTTGCGACCACAACATACAGGACGGGAGCACTCGAGCGTGAGCATGCAGACTACTGCGTTATATTCTCTCCCGTCCCAAAAATCGAAAGCTCGCTACTAATAACGTGGGCTTGAGGAGGAGGATTCATTAGAGGGCGCTATCAAACAAAGTTTGCACACGGGACAGAATCTCCTGCCACACCGGCATTTTAAGCCACACAGTATCCCACAAAATCGATCGGACGCATAATATGATGGGACGCATATACTTTCGAGAATGTGGTCTCTAAATGTGCTTAATTATTCATGTCATTATAACTGAGTCAATTAATTACTTATATTAAGCTATTGTGTTTGATGGTAGACATAAGATAAGCGTGACTTGAAGATGAACAAAATTCGTGTAAAAATCCTACATGTTTATGACAAAGTAAAATACAATCACAAAGCTCATCCATGTTGTTTAATCGCTCTGTTATTCAGCATGAGTTTGAAATAGAAAACCATTCAACTTTCAGAGGCCACCAATTTGACTTTAAGTGTGCTGCAACAATCTGAACTTGATCTTCATTCTGATAATGTTGACTATTTAGGTCTGACTCTGAATCTGCCACTAACCTTCATACTATGTGACACATGCTATTGGAACCTAATTACCACCTAGTTCAGTAATTACCTTTTTCAAACTTAAGTTTCTTGTTTGGACCAAAAGCAAGAGGTCAAATTGGGGTCATGTTTGCTAATATAATAAAAATGTGGCATAGCTACAAGATTGCATGGATACAGATTTGTTGAGGCAAATGTGGTTCAGAGAGCGTTTTGTGGTAGAGAACTCCCCGTTATAATCAGCTCGCACATCGTGATCGTGATCACTTTTTGAAATTTACCTATTGTCCATGTGATGCAAACACTCCTCGATTGCTTGTTTATTCATGAAAACAGATGTAGATAATTGATCTTGTAAGCTAACATTTGTTTGTGATTTCAAAAATTATGTTAATAGTTGTTAGCTTATAAATGACAATACCAACATCCAAACCAGCTGTTAGGTCTATTTAACATGATGCTTAAAGGCTGTGGACACTATTGGTAATTACTCAAATTAATTATCATCATAAAACCTTTTCTTGATTACAAGTAATGGGGAGAGGTTGACGGTATAAAACATTGTGAGAAACAGCATAACATTACTTGGTATAACGAGCAACGTAGAGCTGTTGAAAGTACAAAATATTGTGAGAAACAACTCCCTCTGAAGTGACGTAGTTTTCGAGAAAGAAGTAATTTTCCACGAATTTAATTTCGAGACCTCAAGTTTAGAATTTGAGGTCTCGAAATCAAGCATCAGAACACACAACTTTATGTGACAAGGGTGTTTTTTCCCTCACTATATCTCGCAAATTCGACGACCGATTGAGCTCAAATTTTCACAGGTTTGTTATTTTATGCATATGTTGAGATACACTAACTGTGAAGACTTGTCTTTGACATTTACCAATAGTGTCCACTGTCTTTAACCTGAATAATTCACCGTGAAAAACTTTCGACGTTATGGTGAAAACTAAACCCCATTTTTAAAACTTGACTGTCAAACATAAATTCTACGTTTTATAGATCTAAGATTATGTGTTTACAACTTGGTCTAAGCTATGATCACATCACATTATATTTCAACTGAGCTAATATAAAGGGTGCAGACATGACTGCAACAATACAAGGACTAAGTTTTAATCATACCAAAATAATAACGTCAAAGCAACCTTTGTCCTAACATCATGGGCATTATTATAAGCAATCCTTCCAGGTTCAGGTTTCAGGTTTATTTTCTATACCATGTGTACATGTACAATGTAAGGGAAAAACTTATTGTCAAAATGCCATTCAGGGCTATTTCCTTGGAAAACATTTTGTTCCCGGTATTATTCTAGTGTGAACAGGGCCCAATTTCATGGCTATGCTTACCGTAAGCACAGAATCAGCGCTTACGGAAGCAGGGAATTATGTGCTTACGGCAAGCGTATTTCACGGGTTAGCGGCAATTTGTGGCTTCTGTGTACACCGCGTTACTAGGCATTCTACGCTTACAAGACGAGCGCAGAAATTCAACGCTTGCACGCGAACGGGGAATCGTGATCGTAAGCGCAGAATTCGGCGGTAAGCAGGAGCCATGAAATTGGGCCCAGATTGACTAAATGTGAACAGTTTGACCAAAAGTTCCGGGAAATAACTATAGTGTGAACAGGCAAAAATTTAGATGAATGCACGAACCTCTGGGTAAAACACGGACACAAAAGTCCATTTAACTACAGTTCTCAAAAAGAAATGAAAAAACTGTCGCAAAGTAAAGATCTCCCTTTCCCATTTTCTAGCTATTAGCAACTTGCTCCACCCAGAGGCCGCTCTTGTCAGACCTTTGACCATACTTCCAGCAAGTGCCATGAAACCGTACGACAAACCCATCCGATTGTTATACTGCATGTCATTAAAACACTGCCATAGCACGACTTCTTCTCCGCCGTAAACACACAACTATTTGTATAAAACACACAAATACACGAATGTGCAGCCATTTTTGGTCGCATGTGGCAAGGAAATTTGCATCTGGCCGCCGTAAACAACAGCATGCGCGCGTGGCATTGAGAAAATGGACTTCCGTGCACAAACATTGGTAACTTCAGCATGGGCTGACCTATATCATGATTGGCACGACCTGTTTACCACATTTCCTGGGGTTTGGTCGTTAGTGTGAAAATGGTGTGAAACGACCGTGCATATTCCTAGGAAAAAGTGCTCCCGGGAATTACCGAAGTGGGATAGTGAGAACGGTTGATGGGGTGGCGGTGGGGGTAGAAAACTCTCGGTAAACAGAGCGTTTGTTGTGAAAAGGGCTTACAGAGCCTAGACACTATTGTTAATAATTGTCAAAGACCAACCTGCTCACTTGGTGTATTTCAACATATATGCATACAATAACAAACTTGTGGAAATTTGAGCTCAATCGGTCGTCCAAGTTGCGAGACAATAATGAAAGAAGAAAAACTCCATTGTCACACTGAGTTGTGTGCTTTCAGATGCTTGATTTCGATACCTCAAATTCTACTCTGAGGTCTCGAAATCAAATTCGTGGAAACTTACTTCTTTTTGTGAAACTACGTTACTTCAGAGGGAGACGTTTCTCACAATGTCTTATACTATCAACAGCTCCCCATTACTCGTTACCAAGTAAGTTTTTATGCTAACAATTGTTTTGAGTAGTTACCAATAGTGTCCACTGCCTTTAAGAAGATAAAGCTTATCTTTATTCTGAAACTGACTCTCAAAATGGGTTTAAACCTGACCCCGAATCTGCTCTAACTTTTACCTTCACTATATATCAAGAAAAAGGTTATGAACCCAATTCGTACCATTAATACATCTGGTTCAGGAACTGTATAAAATAAAAAATATAAATAACTCTTTGTTTGGACCGTACGAAAGGTCAATTTGGGTCATTTGAGGCCTAAAGCTCTAAAGGCACTTAACGCATTTGGTGAATTGTCAAAGACCAGTCTTCTCACTTTGTGTATCCCAACATATGCATAAAATAACAAGCCTGTGAAAATTTGGCCTCAATTGGTCATTAAAGTTGCAATGAAACGATGAAAGAAAAAAAAAACACCATTGTTGTACAAAATAGTGTGCTTTCAGATAGGAATTAAAGGCTTTTGGTGAGAAGTCTGTCATTATTTTAGTGACAAAATTACCTCTTTCTCAAAAACTACGTTACTTCAGAGGGAGTTGTTTCTCACAATATTTTGTACTTGCAACAGCTCTACGTTGCTCGTTATACCAAGTAATGTTATGCTAATGTATATTATGACTAATCACCAAACGTGAACAGTGCCTTCAAATTAGTCAAAAACTCTAAGATTGCACAAAGACGACTCTAGGCAATGTGGTTTAAGAAAGTTTATTTTCTGTATTTTCCAATTTGAGCCCGAAGCAAGAATATAGGTTCAGGTTTTTAAATAAAGCGTTAAATAAGCTACAAGATGGCAAAGCAGTTATGACTCTATGATTGTTTATGCTAGATGGAAATATCGAATTGGGGTCGTTGGTTCGAGTCTCACTCTGGTCATTTTTAAAAAATTGTTTAGTGAGATAAACCGTGAGATAGTAAGTATGATATCAGCCACCCCCCCCCCCCAAAAAAAAAAACGACAAAAAAAAACCCCACCCGCTTATTTTTTAGAGGCTGCCTCCTTTTTTTTAAACGAAGTTTTTTTTGTATATGTGTCAGACAAAAGATCAATATTTTGAAAGGAACATAGCCCAGCTGGCTTTCGGGCGGCCATTTGGAAAAGAGGCACCATTCCTTCCTTTTTTTTCAATAAGCAGGACGCTAAACATGTTTATTTGTTATTTGGCCCTTGTGGAATGACTTTTTTTATGATAACAATTTACACAATTAAACTACAGCAAACCACATGTCGATAAAAACTGTGTTAATTGCGTACAATATATTTAAGCTGTGTGAGTTCAATCAGGTGGATTTGTGAATAAACTCCACACAACTAAATTAAAAGAACATCATGTATAGATTCTTTTCGGTGTCACAACAACAATATGTTTGATGTAAGGAGTAACATGGATGTTGTTGCGTGTAGGTCTATGTTTGAGGGACCCTATTTAGCGGGACTGGGCTGGTGATTGCCGGGGTGGATTGACACCATTTACTATAATGAAAGAAGGACTGAAATCTTAGAAATAAATAAGACTGTAAAAAAGTGTCGGGCGGCCATTTTGAAAAGAGGCACACCTTTCCGTTTTCAATAAGCAGGACACTAAAAAAAAAATTTTGTACTTTGCAGTAAACCTGCAGATGTGTCAATATCCTCTTTCGCGAGTGTTGGCTCTCAAAAGAGCCGGTTTGCAGGACACTCAAAATATTTTGTTTTATTTTGCAGTAAACCTGCAGATGTGTCAATCTCTTTTTTTGTGAGTGTTGGCTCTCAAAAGAGCTGGTTTGGTCTTGACGTTTCGAACAGTAGTACACTGTACTCGTCTTCAGGAGGTAAATGCCACCCTAGGCAAAACCAACACTCCCGCAAAATAGATTTACACATGGTCGTACCCGCAAGTTTTCAATTATTTATAGTTTCTTCATATTCAATTAAATTAAATTAAATTCAATTCAATCAACATGTTTTTCAATGTAAGTAAACAAAGGCGAATAAAAAAAAATTTCAGTACAAGTATTTAAGTCAAAGCCAGTCGAGGACAGATTAATGAAATAATTAATAAAAATTAAATGAACAAAATAATGTAATGGGTACGGAGAAAACCAAAACGGGGACATTTATCCACACCATGCAAAGTTATCTTCAGACAATGCTGGCCGGAAATCTTGTTCATTTGATTCACAAGGTGGGAATAAATTTACTCAATTAGGTTGTTGAACTTGTGGGTTCTGTAGTTGTGGTTTTC
Organism: Asterias amurensis; assembly: GCF_032118995.1. Lineage (NCBI taxonomy): Eukaryota > Metazoa > Echinodermata > Asteroidea > Forcipulatida > Asteriidae > Asterias > Asterias amurensis. Next base: position 19,332,624 of record NC_092653.1, on the reverse strand, counting down.
TATACGGTCGTGCTGCGGCTACAAGGGAGTCATGCATTTCCAGCTGTTTGGGTTACACGGAGTCCGGCAGCATTTCTCGGTGACATCACAGTCCTTGTCGACGAAAATGCTGTTGCAACTAAGTGGACATGGCTCGGCTCCGGTGACGTTGTCAAACACAGGGTCCATCATTTCAGGACATGTGCCGTCATGGATCCATTCTGTATCACAGAGAAACATTTGTAAAAGTCAGGTTTTTGGAAATAAAATAAGCTCAGATTGCCCTTCATGGATGGTCATGCGCATGTGCGTCATTGGGGGGCGGGGGCATCTCTCCCCCAACTTTTGAAGGGAAGGTGACACCATATTGTTAAATGTCCCCATGATGTTTTTGACCACCTTTATCATGAAGCACAAAGCATTGCAGTGGCCCGCCATCAATCCTGGGGGCAACGGATGACATGTTGAAGGGTGGGGACACTAGATCAAATGTCCCCTCACAAAATTGGCCCAAGATTGCAACATAGACTCTAGCAGGGGTTGCCCTTAACTTTTTTTTCAACTGGCCAGCAGGACCAGTTGGCTTGATTTTTCACTGGTCCGCCAGGTTTTTGACTGGTCCGTCAATTTTTTATGCGTTTTTTTTTTAAACTAATAGTATTCTGTTGTATACCAACTGCTCGATTTTCGATCGTCGCTATTTCACTATTTCAAAATTCAACATGATTTGCAACGTCAACTTAACTGCACTGGAAGCCATACTTTATTTATGTGTACCAAGTTATTGTGCTCGTAAAGGATAATTATTTTGAGAGTATTTTTTCTTTAAAAATGTGATAACAATAGCGTTATTAAAGTTAATTTAAAAACAGGTCAAATTATTTGTCAGAGCAAAATGGTCTTTATTTAGGTAGTTTTTTTTTAGTCCACGGTTTATTGTAAGCACTCAACATAAAAGTATTCCTAAGTAAGAAGAACTTTTTTATGGAAAAAAAAGAGAGTGTTTTTACTATAAAAACACCCCAAAAAACACTTTAAAACCGACTGTTAAAATATCATTAACTTTTTATGTACTGCCTTCAAATCTACTGTGGGGGAGGGTTACGTGCGATCGCTCAAGTTATTTTATCATGTATAAACATTGCCTATTATTGTAGTTTTAATAAGTATTCATAAACATAATACATCGTACCGAAGTTCCCAAAATCTTCCCAATTCGTCCAGAAAAACCCCCAACAAAAAGTAGACATCAAAAAAGTCCATGAAGAAGCATACGAGTTTGACGGTATTTTTTTCAATTATGTGTATGGAATGGTCGGTGCCGGCGTCTGTTTTGTGAACAAAATTTTCATTTAAAAAACGTTTTTAAAAGCAGCAAAAACAACTGCGCCTTTGTTTAACACATGATTGCATTCTAGAACCCAAGTCTTTCTTGAAATCAACCCGCAAAAAACCCCAAACAACCGCGCATTATATGTGACCAATAAAACCATAGATAAACTAGATCGCCCACCAATCGCCCGCAAAAACAAACAAGCCCCAAATAACAACAAAATTACCCAAAATCAGGACCGAAGAACTTTACTAAACACAATTAAATACTCCTTTTTGCTCATCCAGAGTATCCTAGCTTGGTAATTTTTGTTGAATGAAGCCTCACCGTCTCGCTCGTTTTTCGTAAACACGCTAGACTCTTATTCCCACACGGAAATCTGCTCCGTTGACCGACCATGCTGCTGACAGAATGTGTTTTGCTTTGTGGTCTTCTGTCAAGGCGATTGAAGCTAGTTTTGTAAGCTATTGCGTACTTTCACCAATAGAGGGCGTCTATTCCCACGCTATCGAATATTCTGAAACGCCCTCTAGCGTTCAGTATTTCTTACACTTTCTGCCACACGTGAACTTATACGAAGACTATAAGCCTTTGCGTTACATGATGGGATTTTGCGCTGTGTATGCGTGATCGTCGGAAGTTTGCCAGCGTTCAGCGGCACTTCGAGTGATTTTTATTACGTTTTATCCAAACCTTGAGTGAATGTTTTTACATTTTATTCGAGCCTGAAAATAGTTTAAAATTTTCATAGTTCTGTAGTACCGCTGCCGATATTTTTGACTGGTCAGCCGGACCAGTTGGCAAGGTGTTTCAGCTGGTCCGCCGCGATTTCTACTGGCATTTGGCCAACGGACCTGCGTTAAGGTCGAACCCTGTAGAGCATCTAGAACGCAGAATTTTCCCGGGCACTGACGCGGGCCCGGGCCCCACGTCGTAAGTGTTCAATCGTTGACAGGTTTGCACCCCTCCCCCTAAAAGATTTGGGGAACTTTATCACGAGGCTCAAGTTTTGCATTGGCATAAGACTAAACCACGTGTCCCGTCATTGATATAAATTCTTGGGGCGGGGAGGGGGGTGTTCCCCCAGTGCTTGTTGACTCGTTTGTCTTAAAGGGACACGTTGCCTTGGATCGGACGAATTGGTCTATAAAAAGCATTTGTAACCATTTGTTTTAAAATGCATATGGTTAGAAAGATATTTTAAGAGTAGAATATATTGATCCACACAAATTTTCCTCGAAATTGCGTGGTTTTCCCTTTAGTTTGCGAACTAAGACAGTCGGCCATTTGTTGGATTCAAACATTTGACTTCCATAATTGGCCGACCGTGTTAGTCGACGAGGTAAAAGGAAACCGTGTGATTCTGAGGCATGTTGATTGTTGTCTTCTACTTTTACAACTTCTTTCTAACCATAGTGCATTTTATAACAATCGGTCACAAACGCTTTACAAAGACCAACTCGACCGATCCAAAGCAACGTGTTCCTTATATAAGGCAGTGATGGACACTATTGGTAATTACTCCAAACAATTGTTAGCATAACATTTTACTTGTTAACGTGTAATGGAGAGCTGTTGATAGTATAAAACATTATGGGAAACGAATCCCTCTGAAGAAACGTAGTTTTTGAAAATAAGTAATTTCTCACTTAAATATTTTAATCGATTTTAAAACCTCAGCTGAGGTTCCGAAATCAAGCATCTGAAAGCACACAACTTAGTGCATCGAGGGTGTTTTTTTCTTCCAATATTCTTTTAGCAACTTCGACGACCTATTGAGGTCAAATTTTCACAGGTTTGTTATTTGAGGTTCACCAAGTGAGAAGACTAGTTTTTACAATATTACCAGTGTCTTTAACTTATATAAGAACACGTGCGTGTCATATCCATACTTCTTAAGTTACTGTGCGTTTACGTTACGGTGACGCGTTGTCTTTGTCTGTCATTGCCGTCCTGCGGCATCCATGGCTAGTCCGAGCTATTTTGGTCATGTTTTACCCTTAGTTCAAAATGGTTGTCAATGACTTCATGTGCAATTCATCCGTTGCAGCACTTGGGCCGTGACAAAAATCGTTTGGGATCAGCACGGAAAAAGTGAGACGTCCGTGTAGACAGGCCTAGGCTACTTACCTGGAAGGTAACTGGGCGTAGCACCCCCCATGGCTAGAATCAGAACACTCACTGCGATGACTGCGCACCAACGCATCATTTCACTTTCACTAACTGCTTCTTAGTAGAAGTTGAAACACAAAAACACACTTTACACTCACTGGCAAAGATTGCAGAAACCCGGGCTAGCACAATCAACGAAAAACGGTGGGAAATGACGAACAGATTTGTGTTTCGACGAGGCGTTGCATGTCGGTTTTATATAACGTAGACATCCAATCAATCAACCCCACGTTGATATCACTGTCTACTCATCAACCAATCACAGACAGGCTGATCAGTTTCCCAAACCAAGCACGTCTGTTCAAGTATATACAGTGATGACGTGTAATATTAATACGAGGCCAGCATGGCCCACAGGCATCTAGCCCTGCCCTGCGATGCCCCGCCCATGTCAGTTTACACGAGTGCCATGTGCTGAAATGCTCGAGAAAGTGTAGATTAGTGAATAGAATGTACAAGCCGAAGAAGAGTAGATTGTATTTACGAATCTACACTTATTCTCTGACTTAAACTATTTCCCCCATTGGTAATTATAAAAGTTTCAACGAATTATATTTCTCAATTTAACAACAATAGTTTAGTCTATAACTAATTTCGTATAAGTTGTCAAACGACAGTTGGTCACATTTTATAATTATTTTTACAAAGTATAATGGGCATCCTTTAGTGCTTGCAGCATATATCGAGTACAACGTCAGCCGGCGATTTGACGAAACGCTATGATTGATCCTATGAGTTAAGACGAGTAACTCGTCCTAACTTAGGATTAATCTTAAGGTCTGCTTGCTACAGTGCAGGGTTGGGACTCCTTCTAAGTCCTAAGATTAATCTGAAGTTAGGAAGAGTTTGGTGAAATCAACAGCTGCTTGCTCAGCTAACAATAACTTAAGTTACTAAAGTGACTTTTTTCAAAACTGAAAAATGTTTTAGTAAATGTCTAGCCTTGCTCAAGGCAGTCGAATTATTCGCTCCGAAAAGACGCCGCTGTAACCCCCCCCCCCCCGTATACCCTGTTCGTGGTGCGTGCGATCACACCGCATGACCCACCCGTATACACACTGTCAGATCGTACGAATACTGTACACACAAGTCATCGCACTCGTACCACTAACCGCATGCGGAGGCCGCCAGGCCGACAGCCTTGTTGAGTCTGTATCTTCCGGGTTTAATGTGTTGTATTGAAAAAATTCCACTAGTGGAAAAAATTGGGGGGCTCTCGGATATGCTTGTATGCAGCTCATGAATATGTATATCGTTCGTCAGACCTATCAGACAATACAGGATGTGAGGCAAATGAATTATTCATTTTGACGTCCAATCACGCACGCCTATCATGCTCGCTGAGCGTCCGTGGTGGTGGTGTGTGTGATGAAGACATGTCTCGTCTTTCGCGGGCATTATGGTAATGAGCTGACCGTGGGAACTCTTCGCTTATTATAGTAATGAGGTCAGTGGCTTCAACACAGACCCTACAAGGCTGTCGGCCTGACGGCCTCCGCATGCGGATAGTGTACTGGGGCACCGTGTCGTGCGATGTTACGCACAGTGAATACGGGTGGGTTTTATACAACGGCGGTTTTTTTTTCGGTGTGAATAATTCGACAGCCTTGAGCAAGGCTAGTAAATGTCAGGGTCTACTGGGGTGTAGCCTGAGGGTTGACATGTGTAATGAAGCCACAGCACCGGGGTGAGGATTACTCCTCCGTTCAGACGCAGTAACAATTCACTCGGGAAAGAAAACGGAGTCTATATACAGTCCAACTGATGGTCGTTGATTATCTTATGATATTTTAATCAAACCCAATTAAATCCCCTACAACAAAAGTACAGAGAGACAATACATTTAGTTTGTTTTACAATAATCTAACTCACTTTGTTGTAGTTAAAAAAAATACTAATATGATCAATTAATAATTCTGGACTTACCAGACACCTGGGATATAGGCACTAGCTCCTCCTAACCGACCATGTCTACAAGGCGTCCCATGCCACAATCTGGGCAGAGTCCACAAACGAAACTGGGTTGGATAATTACTCCCAGATATATTATGTTCTTCAATTCCACCGCGAAAGCGGTGGAAACTTTTAACGCCGTATTTTGATTGTCTCAAAGTCTCGTATAATCTTCAAACAATGGCGATCCTTCAATGCAACTTGCACTGGTCAATGTATAGGTAACGTTAGCCCTAGTGCATAAAGAAATCACTCCGCGCGCAAAAGAAAATACATTTGTAGACTCATCAGGGAGTTAAAATACCCAATGACGACCTAATTAAATATTAAATGATAACTTGTAAATCCCATGTTACTATTAATGTGAAATTTGATGACAAACTAATTTTAGAACCAATTTTATAAGACGTACTACATTAAGGCAATGTAAGTACCTACGAAGCGGAGCAAAGTGGTTTGCCGCGTACAAGGGGCTTTGAGTAATGAAAGTTGCCAGACCCCGACATAAATTTAAACAATTTTATAACACATTTTTAGCTATATTTTGTTGCACTTCATGCTATCTTTCAGTTTGGAAAGACAGTAATTTTAAAGCTGAACTATTTACCTAAACTTAGAAGGAATCTACACTCAACTGTATATATGTTACGAAAAGTGTAGATTCGTAAAAATAATCTACACTTTCAAAAATAGAGTGATGTCACAGAAATAGTTTAATCATTTGTAATAATGTTCTCATGCCTTGCAAAGTTAAACCTTTCCAGATGTTTAAGAGACAGTGTGACCACACAGTTAAACACTGATATTTATGCCAATATTTGATTGCTGACAAGGCCATCTGTTTCGTTTTCGAATTCAAAGTTGCTTTATATAATATCATTAAAGGGATGCTGCAGTGAGTTAAAATATAACAGTTAATTTTGCCGTCATGCATTTCTGATATATGTATTGAACATCAATAAACTGTGTTTTGTTTTTTCCCCGACATATCTCACTTGCGTAATTAGCGAATAAGTCATGCCCCCCCTTTTGTGGATTGTTACCGCCCCTACCATCGACGTCACGTCGGGAATTCAAACATATCGTCGGCAGAAAGAGTCTGGTCCCTAACTACACGCGCCTAGGTACTAGGCCACACAGTGCACACGTCTCTATATGCACACAGCCAGGGGGCCCGACGGCTCGGGTTCCCGACATGACGTCACGTTTATGCTCCCTTTTAGGGGCGGGGTGGGTTCCCCTAATCTCTTGAAAACCATTTTAAAAATACTTGCGCATTTACTAAAAAAATTAAAAAAATATTTCAGGTTTAAAAAGTCATGTTTAATCGTTTCAATTATTAAAAAACCCACTGCAGCCACCCTTTAAACACTTTGCCCCAGAGTGTCCTATTATAAACAAGAACGTGTGAACATTTTGTGGATAAATTTGTCAGTAAACTCACAGGCAGTTGTCTCTGTTCGAACCTTCTGTTCTCATTGTTTTTCCATAAAGGAAATATATGGGTTGTAAGAGAGTGGACACTACTGGTAATTGTCGAAATCCAGTCTTCTTACTTAGTGTATCTCAACATGTGCATAAAATAATAAACCTGTGAAAATTTGAACTCGATTGGTCGCTGGAGTTGCGAGATAACTATGAAAGAAAAAAACACCCTTGTCACACGAAGTTGTGTGCTTTCAGATGCTTGATTTCGAGACCTCAAATTCTAAACTTGAGGTCTCGAAATCAAATTCGTGGAAAATTACCTCTTTCTCGAAAACTACTTCACTTCAGAGGGAGCCGATTCTCACAATGTTTTATACTATCAACCTCTCCCCATTACTAGTTACCAAGTGACGTTTTATGCTAATAACTATTTTGAGTAATTACCAATAGTTTCCACTGCCTTTAACCTTACACCAATGGGTGTTAGCACTTAACTACTTTCACGAGCTCTATAGTAAAAATCACATGCGTATTATAACTCAGGTGGGGGTCGAACCCACGGTCTTTGCCATTCTAAGGATAAAACCAAATAATATTCTTTATCCCCGATACAAATTTAACATATTTTAAAAGCAATGGACACTATTGATAATTTTTTATTACTCATAATAATTGTAAGCGTACAAACTTACTTGGTTATGATATGAGCTGTTGGATAGCTGTTGGTAGTTATAAACATCGTGAGAAACAGCTCCCTGTAAGTAACGTAGTTTTTGACAAAGAGGACGAAATTCCCACTAAAATATTTGAATTGAATTCGAGACCTCGGTGTTCCCCCCCCCTCATTATTCTCTCGCAACTTCGACGACCAATTGAGTTATCATTTTCACAGGTTTGTTGTTTCATATGTTGAGAAACACGATCAGTTATTACTATTGTCATAATAAGCTCTACTTTACTCTGCGGTGTTACCGTAACAAGAAACGTCTTGTATCAAGACTAGTTTAAAGTCGCCTGGAAGTGGTAGGCCCGACTCGAGATGGTGCTGTTCGTGACGTCAATCAAGGCACGATATTTGAAGAGAAAATGTGTAATCAGGGCCCGTACACTACGTCTGGTATACCCGATCGGTATGATGCCTACGTACAGAACTACGGTCACGGAGCACGCACTATATAATATGGCTGCTGTGCGGACGGGTCCACTCGGATTACCCAGCACGGTGAATCGCATACAGGGGCTGTAATGCTGTTCTTCAGAAGGATTTTGCGGAGGGCCCAAGTAAATTGTTGCACACTAGGGTTGTTGATCCAACCTCCCCTCCTTCTTATCTTGCTGAAGAACAACTTAAGGTGGTTATGTGACTTATTGTACGTTAGAACGTACCGAAACATGATTGACTGGTCTTGTAAGCACGTTCGTAGCAATTGCATGTATACCGAGTATCGTCATCTGGAACCCAATAAATACCGTTTTCCGTCGACCCATTATGATCGCATTCCCATTGCTGTCTCGAATAGACTGCAAATAGTCCGGTACGCTTAGCAAATAGTCCTCCCAGTAATGTTGATTGCAAGTTCGAAGGGGCATCTTGAACCCTTTGGAAAAGGTGTTTCTTGAGTTTAGCATGTCAAAAACTTCGATTGCTCTAATGAACTCTGTTGTTACCTTGCTGTCTTTGAACTCATCCATCTTTATGTCTTCTCTTAGAAAGTCGATTGCGTCAGCAACAGATGCGCTCAAGGTCTGTGCTGCAAGCTTGACGTTCATTTTGTGTTGTTGCCATTGTACGTGATGTTTCGTTAGTCGGTTGTCGAGAGTTAGTGAATCTTTTTCTTGGATAGCTTGCAGCTTTTCAATGTATTCCCATCTAATTTCTCATTCGTCGACGTACATAACTTTTAGATCAGCTAGCATATTTCTTGTCAGCTTCAACATATGACATGCTTCGAAAATATACTCTATATACTTTGCCCTGGAAGTGTAGGATGATCGAATGAAGGTTTTGGCTTGTCAGAATCCAGATTTACGCCGAGGAGTCTTGCTGTTGTTTGATTTGCATATGTGCCATCTGAAACAACTCCATGAACACGAAGACCATGGTCAGCTAACAAGATAATACAATCTTTAACAAGTTGTGCTTGGACTATTCCGGACATATGATCTACAAAGAAGTCGCCAACGACGTGCTTCCAGTTTCCAGTGAATCCAACCGCCATGAAAACCAAAGCTTCAGTTGCAAGAGTGGTTTCACCCACTTCCCTACCAATCCTGGATAGTCAAGAAAACCAACAAATTTATGTTGTTGGGAATCCCAGACCAAGACACAGTCAGTCATCAATGGGGTTTTCGATGCTGCCTCACACAGACTTGTTATAACTTCTGAGAGGAAACCTGATTGGCAATCCACTGACAGATGCTGTCCAGGCTTTGATTGAGGAAGGATCTGGAAGATGAAGTACACTTCTCAGGTAGTCGTAGGCTTTCGGAGAATGATAATGCAGAGACAGTGCAAATTGCTTTAGTTCTGACGAATATCTCCTCCCACCCGACTTCAAAGCTGCATTTTCATACTCGGATTTAAAGAGATCTAACGCCATGCCAGAAAAGGAACTGGTGAGGAGTTGATACACATCGTCTGCCACGAGAGATTTATCTTTCAATGTTTTCAGCACGTCTTTCATTGTTCTGTTTTTCCTGGACAAGTCAACGTATATTCTGATGGAGATTCCTCACCTTCTTGTCTGATTAGTGAATTTTGTCAGGAGTGCAGTAGGTATGCTCATTGTTGACAGTCTTCGTAGCTTACAGGAACGAGGGGCTCCAGCTCTGATTCGCAAACCTGGACTCCTGTTGAAGTGGTTGGCCTTGTTCCCTTCGTGGGAGTTGCATGCCTGAAAATCTTTTTTTCCTGAAGAGAGACCGGTATTGGGCTTGAAGCAGATGTCGTTAAAGTGTTTACCACAAATAAAGCAAAGTCTGGTTGGTAACCATTCATCTCGACCAGTTGCCAAGATATACACATCCTTTTCACATTTTTGTTGTTCTCAGTCTATGCTATAGTGCATATGAAATCACACATACTAGTTACATGTGTTCACCGTCTCTAATGTTACCATGAAAGCGCTGGTCTCGAACGAACCTAATAAATGTTTATTTTACATTTTGTTACAATACGATATACAATACAATCATACACAAAAGTAAATCATTTCATGTAATAATATTTCAAGAGAAGTCTTTCACCACTACCTTCTGTAAACCCTGTAAGTTATTTGTAAATCTGTGATTTTTTTTTTCTGTACCGAAAGGGTCCAATGGCTTTAAGAGTAGTGTTTTATTAAATCACACTTGTTTATGTTGTTTATATCAGTGTGATCTTGTTTGATTTTTTGTTGCGTCTGAGAAAAGTCAAATTTTCGGAAAACCGACATTTAGGAAAGTTTGGGGATTTCCGGATCGTAACAATTTTAGCAACAGTCGTAAATTTTAAAACACTTACTTTGGAGTACATTTAGAGATAATTATGTATCACATTGTATACAAACTTATTATCTTAAATTTTTTATGCCATTTGCGAGGTAAGATTTGTATAAATCTTAATATAACAATGGCTTGCCTGATCACAAGATATCGAATATGTACAAAGGAAGAGTCCTGTAATAATTTATGGCTAGGTTCGTTCGAGACCAGCGCTTGCTGGATGGTAACATTAGAGACGGTGAACACATTTTACTACATGTATGTGTGATTTCATAAGCACTAGCATAGACCGAGAACAAACAGGAAGGGTATCCATAGGAAAACTCTAAGGACTGGCTTTATTCACAAAGGAATTTTGTGTATAAAATATGGGAGGTTCTTACAAACAACATTGTAGCGCAACACAATAGCTGTCAAAATGCACAGAAGATAACTGTGAATCAAAATTATCAACTATTTGTATGCATACTAATTCAGGTTCCGATAAATCTGAACGTTTGTAAGTGTTTTGATACTTTATTGGCGCAGTTTACATAGACAAATGACCTACAGAACAACAATTGACTACTGGATTATGGCCGCATCAAATAGAATGTGTGAATGGATCCCAATAACGGGGCTTTCTTTACTAGAGGTCGACATAATTATAGCAACTGTGTCTACGATTCAGTGATTAATTGAAATTAAAGCGGGAACATTGATTATAAGCGAGTCATTGCCTCATACATTATTCAAATCCAACTTGCAAATGGCTCATTTACCCTGATCCGCATCCTAATGGCAGTACCCGTGGACTTATACGGAAGGGCAACTATGGGGTCTTTTACACAATTGAACAATAAAGAACAAAACGATGCACTATGGTTCAACTTGGACCCCACAGAAGAATTATTTTGAAAAGGAATCAACAGGACAATCAAAAAAGGTCTACTTGGTCAACACAATAAGTGGACTTTAAAACACTCTGTGTACTTACATATTGTATGCAGTGGTTTTTTGTTTACAGTGTTTAAGTATATTGTTGTTAAGTGTACAGAACAAAGGAATGACGACTACAGTAATTAGATTAGTGTTGATGTCTGTTAGGAAATCCTATCGTTTAATTCAGCTCAGAACAGCTTATTATGTCTGCTTGAAGTATGCATTGTTATTCAGACAACGAAATAGCGGGTGTCAATCGAATCACTAAATTAGCGAACGAAGGTCTCAAAATAATGTAATCCCTAACGGTTGTGCATCCTTTCCTTCCGATTCAACTCATGGGAATTATTCCCCAGCTTACAGCGTGACATGGACATGTCTTGTAATCAAATCGGATAAGTTTATTTTCACACCCTTTGATATTCTGATCGTGTACAAAAAACTTTGAAACTTTGTCAAAACATCCTTTTAAAAGCAACTGGGCGCGTTCCATAATTGTCAGAGACCAGAGTGCTCATATTTTGGTGTATCCCAACATATTGCATAACATAACTGATCTGTGAAAATTTGAGTTGAATTGATTATCGAAGTTGCAAGAAAACAATAACGAAAGAATAACATGCTTGAATTTGGTTTGATGTTACCCCATGCGTGTAACTACTTGCCATGTAGAGCGCGAACTGCCATGCTTTCTAATATGACTAATTTTAACCCCCCCCCCCCCCCCACATCGGGCGAAAAACTCACTTTCATCGCACTTGCACGCACTTACAACATGCAAGTGAGTAAAAGGACACCGTACGTGACCAGCACATGTAAGTACGGAGTCCGTACGACAATGTGGCAACCGCAAGATGGTCGTATGTTCAAAGCACGTTGTAAGCATGTACAACTCACTCACAACGTGCGCAACATACGATGCACGCAACCGCTCACGGCCAGGCGTGGCGTGCGGGCCACGTACTTACACCTTGCGCAGACCGTGCGAGTGACGTGAGTTGACGTACTTCCCCCTTGCACCTTGCGCAGACCGTGCGAGTGACGTGAGTTGACGTATTCCATCGCTGCTTTTCTACTCCCTCCCCATGTTTTCAGAAAAACGTGGCGGCCATGGCCTCCTCAAAAAAAGTACGGACTAAAAACACGCACGGTGGGTTGTGATTGGGACCGAGGCTTTAAAGCTCGGGTTAACTTAAAATTTCCTCCAGATTATGACACGAATTTTTTTAATTCTTCGTTGCGGCTGATTTTGCTTCATTCCTGCTGATTCCGAATAACTGTGGCTTTTTTGTAAAGAGAGTTTGGTGAAACCGACGAGGGGGAATCTACCGGTGGATCGGGGCCAATTGCATGGCTCTGCTCACTGTAAACAGAGAATAACTGTAAACTCAAGCCTATTGAGTTGCTCTATAAAATGTGCCCTGGACGTCATTCCAGCAAGCAGCTCTTTTGAAGCAACAACATAGATCAGTGCAGACAATGACCAATGTTATATAAATACAACGAGCATTTGCTTGCTGAAATGACACCCATAGTGAGTATTTTCTATTTGAAACATTTGTTATTGTTATACTACTATGTTATTATGAATGGTTTATTAAAATCTTGTAATTGTAGCCAATGGCTAATTTTTGTCAATTTTGTTGAAGCAATAACAATTTAAAAGCAATACACTATAAGCAATGAACGAACACTTAGGCAGTTGACTATCAAAAGAAAATTATAGAGATCCAGGGGTCGATTTCACAGAGAGCTTATAGATTGATCTTAACTGCAAACCAATCTTATAATTGCTAAGTAAATTGTGATGTAAACAAAGTTCACTATTATAATGCTAACAAATTTGTCCTATACGACGAATTGTATTTGCTATGTGGAATCGATCTCAGTATTCCCTTGTGACTGTTGGCGCTCTGTAAAAGTTGGCTCCTGCACACTACGCTCTTCAGCTGATCAAACTGCGTGCTCCGGGTAGCACTACCTTGCCGAGTGGTGTTGTTCCAGTGGTTGATATCATTGATAGGTCTGTTGTAGTTAAGGAGGCAGAGATAGTGACTACCAATACGATCGAGACATCATGGAGGGACGCAACAGCTGTGTGGCAGCCGCGATATTGTTGTGCATCATTTCTGCATCACTCTTGACACACGGTAAGTTTACATCCAAAACAATTTATAAACCGGTACTAGATAATTATAATAATACACACGCGCAGTAAAGTATATTTATATAGGTAACTGCGCATTATACATGTCCGTTTTTAGTATTATTATTATTACTAGCGGGATGCCGCGCTTTGCGCGGCAACCCCGCAAGAGAGCTCTTCGTAAAAATGCTGCAAGTGTAGCGTTGCGTGCAAGGGGTGGGGGCTAAAGTGGCTGGGCAGGGTCACAATACAAATCACTGTGGCAAACTACCCATCCTAAATTAAGACGAATCTTGGTGCTTTGTGAAATCGTACACCCGGCCGTCTTTCTTCCGTTTCGGCATTGTCGATCCCATCCATATTTTTTAGTTTCCAGCGGATCCCGATAGTGGTTCTTTCCCAGTCCCGTTTATATCCCGTTTCGTTTATTTTGTTCCCGTTCAGTTGATTATTTTCTGTCCTGTATATTTTTCAAACCCCTTTGCTTTTTCCCCCCTCACCGGCCTCGTTCATTTTTTCCCCCAACTCCCTGTCCCACCGTGTGCCGCTTCCCTATCCCGTCCCATATCTAACCTACGCCTCCGTGCCTTTCCCGTCCCCGCGTTTGCCTTTCCAGTTTCGCGCGGGTCCCGTTTTTATTTCTTCCCCCGTTTTATGGGCTTGATCCCCCCACTCAGTTTAATATTTTCCTGTCCCATGTCCCACATCACGATAGTCCTTTTTTAATTTTGTTCATTCCCTACCCCAGCCCTGTTTATTTTCCCCGTCATTTCTATTTTTGCCGTCCCCCCGTCCCCCGTTCCACAGACGTACCACTTTGTGCCCCTACCTCCTATCCCCGTCCAAAATCTAACCCGTGCCTCCTTCCGAATTCCCGTCATCCCGCCCGTGAACTGTTCTTTGCACCTTTTGCCGTCCCATAACTTCCCCTGTTCCCCACGGGTCCAGCCAATCAGGTGGTTCTCCGTTTCGTGTATAACGTGCTCTAATAACCCCCACCAGCCTTCGTCCTGTCGTCGTGCCTCCCCCATGCATTGTTCTTTACTGGGAACGCGCGAAGTTACTGGACGCTCGCGCTGTGACTGTGACATCACAAAGGACGCCTGCCTATAACCCCAAAGTTACTACACGTTCGCGCTTTGACTGTGACGTCACAAACAACACTTGCCCCAACCCAGCGAAGCGCCTTGAATAAAGGCTAACGTAAGGCCGTGTCCGAAACGACGACTTCGGCTACAGCTACGTCTAGATCAGCGCGTCTACCAGTGTTAAGGAATAGCAGACGCGCGCAATCTAGCCCTAGCTGTAGCCGAAGTCGCCGTTTCGGACACGGCCTAAAGGTCCCTAATGACCGGGGCCCAATTTCATAGAGTCACTTAAGCAAAAAAAATTGCTTAAGCAAAAATTTCATTGCTTAGTAAAATCAGATTACCGGCCAAGACTCCACTCAATTGTAATGCTAAGTAAACAACAGCTTAATACTAGTCATAAGCAATATATGTATATGGCAGGAAATTTTGGCCAGTAACATGTGTAAAATAAGCGAGCTATTTTCGTGCTTAAGCAAATTTTTTGCTTAATCAGCTCTATGAAATTGGCCCCGGGTTGGTGGCTGGCGCTGTTAACGGACCGAGCCGGAGGCGAGGTCCGTTAACAGCGCCAGCCACCAACCAAGGTCATTACCATGCAGTGAAGACCGGGTACGAACACTGTTATTCCCATTAATAAATACCTTTTTTAGCGAATTAAATGGCTAAAATTGTCCACATTTTGTGACTTTTCTCTCGGCGGTACTTCCAGACATGTTCAGGGGCCATATTTGAGCTTTTGATGGTTCCCATCTCTTTCGTGCGTTAATCACATTACTGATCTTTGAGACCAGTGACTGTTTTAAATAATGATCTGTTCAGCGCATTCACTGGGGTCAAAGGAGGCAAATGATTGGACGATAGCTGTTCCTTGTGCATTAAAACGCGCGCATGAGCTCGGCGTCAGTTTATACGCGCGCACATGTATTACACGCGCGCACTCAAAATTTATACTATTTCAGCGCGCGTACGCGTAAGTGCGCGAAGTTGCAATGAAACTAACAGGGATATAAATAATCGTGTGATACAGTGCAACGCGCAAGGTTTACACAATGTATGCTGATTTAGTGGCCACTTATTCGTTATTTTCTTTATACCACCGTTAACACTCTCACACGTGACCGGGTTTTGACCAATCAGAGACTTGAAACCGTCCAAGGTATTTATTAATATAGATTACACACAAGCTGACATAACGCGCCCGACCCTTTAAGAACTTCTGTTCAGGTCGGTACGCATCAGCTGGATCGTTATCACCACTGATCTGATAAGCGTTTGACAAAGGTGTGAAACCATTCTGTCTGAAGGTATCATGCGGATACAACTGGTCCTCCTTTGACGTTCGATACTCTACATGCGAATGTCGAACAGAACACGTTACTCGTTTGAATAGTGTTCATGCGTTTTGCACGTACGTACAACGTTCATTAAGCTCCTGGCCAATAAAAAGCTCTGCTTTGCTGACTCCGCCCAAAGATCCAGGAAGATCCAACACACTTTGACCATTGACGTCTATAGAGTTTAACAATGAGTCCAGTAGCTGATTGTTCAACTAATATAAAAGATGTACCTAAAGGATTTAGGTGTCTTTTCAAACGATACCTGGTCTGTCAAATGTAATATAAAAGATGTACCTAAAGGATTTAGGTGTCTTTTCAAACGATACCTGGTCTGTCAAATGTAATATAAAAGATGTACCTAAGGGATTTAGGTGTCTTTTCAAACGATACCTTGTCTGTCAAATGTATATAAAAGATGTACCTAAAGGATTTAGGTGTCTTTTCAAATGATACCTTGTCTGTTAAAATGTAACATAAAAGATGTACCTAAAGGATTTAGGTGTCTTTTCAAACGATACCTTGTCTGTCAAATGTATATAAAAGATGTACCTAAAGGATTTAGGTGTCTTTTCAAACGATACCTTATCTGTTAAAATGTAACATAAAAGATGTACCTAAAGGATTTAGGTGTCTTTTCAAACGATACCTTGTCTATTAAAATGTAACTTAAAAGATGTACCTAAAGGATTTAGGTGTCTTTTCAAACGATACCTTGTCTGTCAAATATATAAAAGATGTACCTAAAGGATTTAGGTGTCTTTTCAAACGATACCTTGTCTGTTAAAATGTAACATAAAAGATGTACCTAAAGGATTTAGGTGTCTTTTCAAACGATACCTTGTCTGTCAAATGTATATAAAAGATGTACCTAAAGGATTTAGGTGTCTTTTCAAACGATACCTTGTCTATTAAAATGTACCATAAAAGATGTAACTAAAGGATTGGGAGACACTAGTTTGCAATGATAATGTTGTCTGTAAGGGAACTGTTACTGGTTTTCAACAACAACACTCTGGACACCGCATGGAGGAAGACCTACAAGCAATATGGATCACAACATCATGTTTTGGGATCGGACTCCTAATTAACCGACCCCTCCCCCAAAAAGAACAACTACTATTTTCGCTTAACCTTCCCATTGTTTAAAATAACACTATATCAGAACAATTAGAGATGTGTCTTCTATAGATGATCAAGATAATGGATTGTCTTGAAAATAAACCAGAAACGTGTTAAACAAGTATACTTTATTATACGTGTATAATGCAGCCATTCAACGGGTTCTCCAACGGGGTTTAAAGACTTTGCGCCACTGCTGGTGACTGAATTAGAGTCGTAACGACTGGGGATGTGGGTTTGGGATTGGAATACTCCTTTAGTATAAGAGTATAGTGTTAGCATTGTAATCTCGACGGCATTCCTTACGAACCAAGCGGGTGAAAGAAACGAACAATGAAAAACCGGGGCTCGTTGTGGGATTTATAAGGATGTGGACAGTCGTAGAGGGAGGGGCTTGGGATGGAGTCTTCAAAGCAGACCTTTTTATTGGCCAGGAGCTTAATGAACGTTGTACGTACGTGCAAAACGCATGAACACTATTGACAATCAACGTTAGGCGTGAGATGTTTTTCTTCCACGGTAAAAACCGCCCCCTGGTATCCCACCCAGCGTTTAAAACCAGGTGAGCTATCGGGTGTACTGGCCCAGCTTTAAGCTGTTCACCTGTTGAGCCATTGTTGTCAAGTCCACAACCATGGCTCCCATCCTGGAACCAAACAATAAAGACAACCTTAAGCTGGGACTCGTCCCCTATAGAGTCAACAATCCTTTAACAATCACCCATTATAGTATGTTCGGGTATGGCGTGTCAAACGTTGCATATTCGATTAATGTACAACGTATGTGCGATGTTTCTCATATTATGCGATTATTGTCACATATGTGCGATATTCGTTTGATGTATGCAATAAATGTAATATATATGCAATAAATTGTACAATGTATTTGCGATGTTTCTCATATTATGCGATTATTGTCACATATGAGCGATATTCGTTTGATGTATGCAAGAAATGTAATATATATGCAATAAATTGTAATATGTGTGCGATAAATTGTAATAATATGTGCGATAATTTGCAATAATTATATATGCGATAATTTTTAATATATATATTTGATAATTGTGTTTTTTCCCAGGACGAATGTGGGTAATTATCTGCACACGTTCGTCCTGGCAAATGAAAACGCCACACACCGGGGTCGACCCGGGAAAGCCAATCGAACGCACCCTATATATGTGCGAAAACGGAATTGTGGGATTTAGTATGGCTTCCTGTCCACCTGATCACCGTACCCGTAATGTTTTAGATCGGGACAGACTATACTGTGGGTCGACCCCGGTGTGGGTAATTATCTGCACACGTTCGTCCTGGCAAATGAAAACGCCACACACCGGGGTCGACCCGGGAAAGCCAATCGAACGCACCCTATATATGTGCGAAAACGGAATTGTGGGATTTAGTATGGCTTCCTGTCCACCTGATCACCGTACCCGTAATGTTTTAGATCGGGACAGACTATACTGTGGGTCGACCCCGGTGTGGGTAATTATCTGCACACGTTCGTCCTGGAAAAAAAAACGCCACTCACCGGGGTCGACCTGGGGAAGCTAAACGAACGCACCCTATAAGAACGAACATCGCACATGTATATTAAATTATGCGCATATTATGTATATCATCACAAAACATCGCATACAAATGATCGCCTTAAATTATCAAATATATTATATTAAAAATTATCGCATATATATTGCAAGTTATCGCACATATTCTACAATTTATCGCACACGTATTACAATTTATCGCACATATAAATTACAATTTATTGCATATATAATACGTTTATTGCATACATCAAATGAATATCGCACATATTATGTGACAATTATCGCATATTATGAGAAACATCGCACATACATTGTACATTATCGAATAATGCAACGTTTGACACGCCATGTTTAGGAAGATTGCGCAGTGAGCTATTAATCCTAACCGCTTCAATAACTTTACACTAACAAATCCACACCAGACAGGAAACGGGCCCTGGAAGAACGTACTGGGTGAAATGAATATAAACGCGGGCCTTGGTATAATATTTTGTTTGTTCAGTGGAAAAAGTAGTCAATTGTTACATTCAAAGTGTCATCTCTTCCATCATCCCTTCTTTTGATATGTTTTGTAAAAAATTATTTCCAATTATTGGTTGGAATAATATTCAACCTCTCATTATTGAAACGGTACATACTTTTTTTCCTAATAATTACTCCTATAAACGAAGTTGAGAATTGTCTTCATCGAATATACAAAAAGGTAATTACACACGACAATAAATGTTTGTGCGATAAAAAAAAAACCGTACAAAAACGTAAAGACCTTTGCTATTTGACGTCGTCAAACGTTTTGGGATTTTGACCAAACACAGCGGCATTTCCGTTTTGACATGAGGTCATGCGACTTCTGAGTTGAATTTCCCCATTGTCATATTTAGCCCCTTTATTATCTCACTTAACTATTGTCCATCAGAAGAACCTGACAGAAATCTGCGTTCCTGTTCCCAAACCGTTCACATTCAAAGAACTAAACACAGTCTGGGGGATCGTGCCTTTTCTATCGCAGCACCGGAGGATGTGGAATCGTTTTCCTGAGAACATCAGGCAATCTATAAGCGACAATTTAAAAACTTTGCTTTATCTCACCTTTATTCAAAGGCCCTCTTGTACGGCGCTATGAGCAACGACTGTTGGATTATCGCAAACTTAAATTTGACGATCGGATTGATTTCTATCTATTTTGAAAATTGGTGGATCACCCAAAATGAATTTGACTTCGTTGCCGTGACAATACTTTTAAACTAAACTGACTTAAATTTAGTTAAAAAGTGTACAAATTCTACAAAAGACATGCAAAATCTGGACCTGTCAGATATTAGGGTACAAGGTATCAACATCAATGTACATAACATCGGTTAAAGAGCATTCATTTCAAGCTGCAAACATGTATGTTTAGCTTGCAGAACATTATGTGAACATTTATGTTCTTCTAAGAACTTGTCTTGCCACAATATTCTACTACAACGCGTAAGGGAAGGGCTACGTCTTGTAATCACTCTTATAATTATGGGCAACAAAAACCTGCCGCAGCATTACTGCAGCTTTCGATATTGCAAAACACTTTGGAAACATTTCATTTTAAAGTAATGTGGTGATGAAAAAGCGATATCAGTTTGTAAGCCCCCAGAAAATGCAATCTGAGAAGCGCTACTGACGATGCTCCTCATATCACGTATTCCTATAAGGGGTTATTGTAAACGTGGACGTACTCGCTCCTGACTTTCTCCCGATATCTTAAAAACGCGACCATATCTTGAAATGATTGTTCACATTGTTTTATGTAAGCGTCTGCATTTATATCGGGTCAAAAGAGTCGAACGGATCTGGAAACCAAAACTAATTTGTATTATGGGTTGAACAAGGATAAATTTACAAGAGCTGAATTTGAGCCCGTGCCCTCCGGGATACCATGCCGACCGCACTCTACAAACTGAGCTATACATAGCCCAACTGTTGTCGATATAGTTTTTAAATATATTTTTGTCCTCGGGGTGTCAGGCAAAACTACCATCAGTTAAAATCTTGCCTTTCTCAAACCACGGCTTGGGCTCCGGCTCAGGCTTAGGCTCCGCGTTCTGTGTACGCAGCTTGCATTTAACCTGCATTTTGGAGCAGCGCGTATTGCACGGATATCAGCACGCGGAGCCTGAGCCGGAGCCCGAGCCGAGCTTTGAGAAAGGCCCCAATGGACCCTTCCCATGAAATATGCTAATTACATTCACGCATGCGTACAGACCCTGTTGGTTGGCAAACGCCATAGAGTTGTGCACTAAGCAGACGCGCAATCGCGTCTGCGTCACGCACCCATTAGCCGTGTACAGAACAGCGCGATGTTACCTCATTTTGCCAACCAAAACGTTAGTGCGCACGCGCTACGTGCAATTTACATATTTCATGGGAAGGGTCTATTAAGGCCGGTTTATAGTCGGTCGCGCGACGGTCGCGCGATGGAAATCGTCGGACGCTGAGGATCGCTGGACGCTGGCATTTTTTGCACAGTTTATAGTCATCGCGCGATGGGATGCAGTTTGTACAGTATACACATACCCAATTAGTTATGTTAAAAAGAAAACCATCTTTCTCAAATTGTTATCAGCGTTATGAACAACCAAAAACGAAGAATTTTAGTTTATTTGATATGAATTTTCCTTTAGACTGGACTCACTCGGGGATAAACAAAAACACATCATTTTCACTTTGTTTTCCATGTTTTTACATTCAACCAATTTAATAAAATTAAAAAAAACTGCAAAAACCCGTTGCAGCCACGTCCTTTAAAAAACTCATTAAGTTAAGTTTGTGAAAAAAATCTCAATAATGTCACTTAACCAGATCAGATATCAAATTATTAAGTCTGCGAGCATACAAAGAGCTGTTTTCGAAGTTGTATCAATGAATTTCGAAATTAAGTGTTTACTTAATATTCTGGAAACAGCATAGTATTATTTGAAAAACATGTTTGGGTTTCGTTTCTCTGAAAGGGAACATCGATGGGAAGCGTTATATATTGTAAAGCAACAATTCCGTTAGTTTTTCTCAACCATTGCTGTTCTGAAGTGTACCAAACATATATAACATGCATTAAATCGTTCGGTTTTACAAATACAATTCCCACACTTCGAATCAGCGGTGCAGTCAGCAGGGAGGGGGGGGGAGTGGCTACCCCAAACAAATAAAATACCCCCCTCCTCTGAAAAAAAGGGAAAATGGACACGCAGCCACAAAATGCCATAAGCACCCCCCTCCGCACAGCATACTCCTTCCCGACTAACAAAGCAACCCCTGCCCACATGTTAAAACTACTAACCCCTAGCCCTCCCCATGAAAAGTCATAGCCATACCACTGCTTCCGAATCACTTTGTGTCAATATTGGTATGAAAAAGATACAAGCCACACAATATTCAATAAAGTGTCCAGAATTTAACTAGTTTGAACTTTGTGAACTCAACAAGAGAAAAGAAACAGACTACTGTTTTTTGACTTGTTCATTTATTTATTTCAAATCAACTTATAATGAAATTAAAGGTACAATTTACTTATTAAACATAGCGAGCAAGAGAGTGATCAGTATGTACAGAAGAGGACAAGAACATTAAGCTATAATTTTGCATAATTAATGCAGCGGCAAATTTATCAATTTTTACCGATTATATTTTAAATAATGTTTTTTTTTTTAGAAAAGCAAGTGCATAAATCATCAGGAATGACTTGAGTAGCTGTAGAATGTTTGTAGTAAATACAATGCAAAGGAAATTTAAATTGATGGGCTATCATTGTTAAAGTAAAGTTTTAAAGTTAAGGATTTCATCGCAGCTTTTCTTCAACATTATTATCATTGATGTATCAGATGTCTGTGCCAAAGGATGTCCTTCTTGTGTCCATTTGTTTTTATCACAGATGCTGCAAGTGTGGCTGGCAAACTGGAGGTTTTGTTTTGTGTAGAAAGTATGCCCACTGTTCTAATACAGGGAGACAAAAAACAAACAAAAACATTGTAACAAAATCCTTCAATTGTTAACATAATACTCTTTTTCAATTTGACCTAAGATTGGGACTTTAACAAAATACAAACTTCACCTGCAAACTTGCAAAAAAACAAATTCATTATAATACATAGCCCTATCTTCATGAAGAGTTTTCCAACAGTTTGTTTACATGGTTAATACAACCAGGGCTCGATTTGGGGGAAAAAAATCACAAGACTTTTACTGGACCAGAGAATCTGACAAGACTGGGATCGATATGAGGAGAACACTTTCTACACACTACATTGAAACTGCTAAACAGTAACATAAATAACATACGATTAAAAACATGTATGCTATCCATTGCCTTGTTATATTATCCAGGCAACTGTGGCGATCATACAGGTCATCAACTATCTACTGGCTCTACCTCAACCACTTCTGCCGCAACTCTTGAATAACAAGTAAGACCGTATAGAATGGACGGTAAACACTCATTAATGACGTAACTTACAAACAATACACGTTTTCTCAGTCAATTTTGGCAAAAGAGCAGCCAGTTTCATGCGTTCGAATTAAAGCTTTTCTGCCTCTCCAGTTGTTACTGCGTTTTAAATTCAGAATTCGGCCATTCAATATTGTTTTGAGTCGTGTCAAATTCTGTTAGCCTTCTGTTCAATTTAGCGTATCGTAATTCCTTTTCGTGACACACACGCCTCAAGAAGCGTCTGCTTTGAAGAATTGTGGAAATTCATGAAACGGAATAGAACGACTCTTTTCAGTAGCATTCGATTTCGCGCAAAAAAAAGGCTTGGTGGTTAAATTGGCAAAAGTCTTTTCATACTCAAACTTCCTATCGTTTGCACTCTGATTTACCAATCGTCAATAGAGGCCGATACACAGCTTTAGTTTCTTAATAACATTGCATACTAATTATACAATTGGTTGCTTTACACGTGGGATGCTGATTCAAACCTAACAAACTTTCATGACATTGTGAAATAATAGTTGGGTGGCTATACCTTTCTTGCAAATCCTTAATTTTGTTTGGAATATCCATATTATTACAGAACCACATTTTAACGCTAAGTAAGTGAACCTGCAATAAAGGTGATTTGTTGATTTTGTCCTGACTGTAGAATCATCAAGGCAGTTGAGGATATGGCAAATCAACCTTTTCCTGACAATGTATCTAGCGTAAGAATCGTCACAGATAACATGGTTCTTACAATGGAGGAGGTATGGCGTCATAATAACAGTTATCTGTCGCAGTTGTTGTTTTGCCGCCAGTGAATCTGTGGCTGTTGTTGCTGCTGATTTTGTTGCTGACGCTGCTGTTGCTTTGTTGTTGTTGTTGTTGATGTTGTTGTTGTTGTTGTTGTTGTTGTTGTTGTTGTTGTTGTTGTTGTTGTTGTTGTTGTTGTCGTTGTTGTCGTTGTTGTTGTTGTTGTTGTTGTTGTTGTTGTTGTTGTTGTTGTTGTTGTTGTTGTTGTTGTTGTTGTTGTTGTTGTTGTTGCTGTTGTTGTTGTTGTTGTTGATCATAATAATTGGATGTCGCTTAAAGCTCGCTACCTATTTTTGTGTTTACGGTTATGTAATGACGTATTTATTGCAGGGGGAGCGAAAGCTTTGGTCATAGTGGTCAACACGTTTGTTTTGTTCTAAACTTAATGCTGATTAATAGGCTTCATTTTCAATAATTAAAGATCACCTTTCACACAATCAGAGAAAATAGTTACATCTACTAATTGAACAATCAGTATAAAACGGTTGGGGTATTTACATCAAGGATTTTAATCCATCCACGTTTATAAGCGAGGTGACAGCGGGTACTAGTGCATATTATGATACAACACCATTCACAATCCAAACGCCGCCTAAAGGCAATCTTTGGACAATCACTTTGATATAAAATGAATACCATCAAAGCATATAAAACAATGAAAGGTTTTCTATACTTTCAGGTTCAAGAGCAAGGTTTCGCTGGGGTCTTGTTTGCATCAATTCAACCTTCGACGTCTGTAAAACAATCTCCTAAACTGCATTCCCATACAGCTTTTCACGCAAACAATGGTAGGAAAAAAAGGTTTTATATTGTTGTCACACATTTTATTTTGATGTTCACTTTAGCAATGTAATCTTTGGTATGATTTTGTTATCTTTTTATTGTTAATACAGGGTCTCAAATCGGCAATAAGGCATTCAAGCGCATCCATGGTGCCCTCAACGTCAGCTTGAAGAGTTTAGATTTGGATAGCGTGGACGAATATATGTATGTTCCGGAGAACATCTCTCAAACTACAGCAAACTTCAAACCAAACAACAAATGCGGTGCGTCAATAAAATCAACACTTAATAAAATAAAAAAAACGCCAAGTCTTGTCAGTGAAGGTAGCCGAGGTATAGGTCCCCTTAATAACCGTGTGAGGTTTTCGTCGCAAAAAACAGTCATTCACTTGAATACACTATGGAAAGCCCTTTTTTTTTTTAGTTACGCTATTTAAAAGGCAAAACGTTCACTTAAAAATCCATATACACACATTGTGTTTGATTCATATTATAATCTTTGAACTACAACATGTAAAAACCGTTTGTTGGTCTGCTGTCAACCAAACTTCAAAACCGGTATCGGAATAATTGTTAGCGTGGTTCAAAGATGTGTCAATATTTTTGGCAAAGTACAAGACACATGGCATAGCTTTAACATTGAAGGCTCTGTTAAAAAAAAAAATTAAAAACGTTTTGAAAAAATGACGAGTTGTTAAAATAGAATATCTCATTTTCTTTAGTCAATGCTACGGGTCCCGCTTCCAATAAGACCACGCTGCAGTTCGTAATCTACGAGAATGATCAACTGTTTCGCACTGATGGTGATACAGTGTCGGTATCACATCACGAAGATACCTCCAACAATCTAACAATCACCAGCTGGAAGGTATGTTACTGTTGAAACATTCCAACACGAGTGACTCACAATCAAAGACCTTCGGAGGTCGGTCGGTCGGCCGGCCGGTTGCTAGCTGGCAACATATTGACCTAGTACAATTGAATTGACTCAACACTATAATAAGAAATCAATGGAAAGCTACCATGGTGCGTACACCGCCAGCTATCAAAAGTCAAATAGTTGGAGTCTATACATACCTCCTTAAATTTACAATAACGAGATTTCAAGATGTGAAACTCGAAAACAGATTGTTAATGTTGACAAAATATTAATGATTTGAAAATCTAATGATTTAAATTCACCTGGAAGTAGTACTTTGTCCAAAAAAAGCTTTTGTCACTAAAATATGTGTTTTGATGAGTGGAATATGAATAAACAATTAACTAAGGTTTAACAAAAATTAGTTTCCATGTTATTTACGAATTTGAAAAAAGCCCGACCCGAGAGGGCGCTGTTCGTGACGTCAATCGAGGCGCGATGAATCGCATGCAGTGCCAACACAACAAAGTGACGCTTGGCGCAAGCTAAAACATGCCCTCAAAGTTGAAACAATACCTGATTTTTTTCACGTTAGGCAAATGCTCCTTTAGGTTCGTTACGTCTTTCAGGTACCTTCTTCGACTTCCCCACTAGCTGGAAAAGTTATTGGGATGGCGTCATGTTTTAGAAAAGAACTTTTCTCCTCATGTCAAAATGTGTAGTGTGTTCCAGATTCTCGAAGCACGACGGCTCGAAGTGTCTGCGGCAAAGCGCTGGAAAAGACGTCGGACCGGACAACTTGGCAAACTGACACCATCTTTAGTTGTTTTGCTGCATCCAGCAGCAATTAGTACACCTGGTCGACATTGCCGGATGCATGAAAAAAAACTTTTTCAAAACGTACAAACTCACGACTAGGACTTGAATGTACTTGCACGTACGTGTGTTCGATTTTCGATTGAGGCAAAGTCTTCGTCGATTGACGTCACAAAATGGGTAGGCGGAGTCACCCCCACACAACTTTATTTAATTTTTAAAACATATAAATCGTCAAAAACAATTACTAAACAGATTGTTTAATTGTGCGGAACATATACGCTAATGTTTGAAAGAAAATCTCCTTCCAGGTGCCTTTAAATGACCTTCCATTCACTGCTACTAAACATCTTTCATTTACTATTTTAGGGGGAAAAAATATCGCAAACGTTAAGTCGAATACCCCTCATTCGTAGACAGTAATCAACAGTTTTAATGGATGTGGATAAACTGTCGTGATTTATTTTTTACGTGTGCATTCTAGGTGATAAGTCGAGTTGTCTCGGCAACTCTTGGTGGTCATTGTGTTTGGGGTTTAGATGATCCAGTGGTTATCAACTTGAAGCATCATATCAACGTAAGTTGCTAAAGGTTCAGTTAAAGGATTTGGGTACCTTTTAAAAATGTCCATATATTTACATTAAACTTACAGGGTTTGAAGATAATGATAGTGGAAAGCTTCCCTTCAAATTTTACTTACTGAGGTGCTGTAGTTTTTGAGAAATGAGTCAAACAATGTCACGAAAATACGTTTGTAAATGATTAAAATAAGTTTCGTCTCATGAGACGAAAATTATTTTCATGAAATTGTTTTACTCATGTCCCAAAAACTACAGCATCTCAGCACGTAATATTTTCAGGGAAGCTTTCTGCTGTCATTGTCTTCAAACTGTGTAAGTTTAGTGTAAATCTGTGGACATTGTGTTTTTTTGTCCTACAAAAGTTACATAGACCCTTTAATAGGAATCGTGGTGACTGGTGGCCGCTGATGCAGCTTGAAACAAAAATAACGAATTCGGTGGTTCAAACTGTTATAAGTTTCTTGCCATAATAATGCGAGATGTTGTTCATCGTTTATTGAAAATTTAAGCCATAACCCTATGTTCAAACTGACACAATTAAGCATTGTAAACGTATACGACATAATATCCATACGGCATTGAAGAAGTCAAGTCCGCTTTGTTATTTAAAATTGTTAGAGATATTACATCCGCTTGGCCGACTGATAATACAACTTAGCCCTATTTAAAGATTCGTGAAATTTATAAAGTAATGCATGAACAAAGCCACCAATAATAATTTGCTGTTACACCATCATTAAATAATAACTTCCATTAGCTAAGTGAAAACAATGTTGGTTATATTATTTGTGCTAAACAGCTTTGTTTGTCAAATTACGGCCGCCATGCAAGTTTGGTATTGTTTAAACCAAACACTTCTGCTAAATAAATGTACCATTTGATTGCTTACGCCAGTCACTTCTGTACGTAGAACGTATAGGGCGCCCCCATTTAATGTTATGCCTGTCATTGTCTTTGTTTCTATTTTAATGCAATTGCAACTATCAGCAAGCTCTGTGATTTGATTTTGGTTTAACCCATAAAACGACGTGTGTAAGCACTGTATACCCAGTACTTTTCCGAGTCCTGTGAAAAAGACATATCACAGCAATCCTACTCGGATGGGATTCATACCCTTGAATAGTGTCGACCATATTAGACCACCGAGATTGTCAGGTAGCTGGAGGCAGTTCGAATCCTATGTTTTGGCAGCGGGTACCGTAACGATATAGATGATAAAGTTTCATCGGGGATAACGAACACAAAGAACAGTAAATTTGGTTCACACAGTACCCTCAGTACTTTCCCGAGTCCTTTGAAAAAGATCACAGTACTCGGGAAAGTACTGAGTATACAGTGCTTACACACGTATGTGTAAGGGTAAAACCCAAATTAATATTGTTTATCCCCGATGCAAGTTTAGCATCTCGGTGATTTGTTTAACAATAAACTGTTTTTTTCCTGTGCTTAGTTCCAGGAAGAAGGCTCCAAACTCTGCGTCTACTGGGATTTTGACGGAAAGGGTAATGGAAATGTGTAAATTTATTTATAAATTGTATAAATGAAACCGAAGTATATAAGTCAGTTCTAATTAACCCGCATAAAGTTTTACGCAAGTTTTCCCTAACTCTTTCATATTTTTTTCACCATTTTTACTATTGATGAAATTGAAGTGTTGAGCAGTCCCTTGTCCAATGAATGTTAAAACTATCGAAACTATTAAGCTGGATGTTCAATTAATAATGTGTTTTTTTTTTCGCTGCAGGAAAACCCTTTTTAAAACATGTTGCATAAAATATGATAATTGTGTCATTTTTTCAACTGTTTTATTGAAGGTAATTTACCTCACAATTATCACGCGAATCTCAAATTAATGGTTTACCAATAATTGTTAAGTTTTCGTTTAGACTTGGAGTTGTGAAGAAACAAAAAATCTGATATGTGTTCGTATAATTATTTGTTTGTGTCGTTTTGAAGACGGACTCGGATCTTGGTCTAAGGAAGGTTGCAGTGTTTACTACTCAACTACCGATCATACAGTGTGTGTATGTAATCACCTTACCAACTACGCTGTTATCATTGTGAGTATATGCCATATAGTGTCCCCCATGTAATATGAAACACAGGTTCGACGGAAGGGAATTGTCCTTTGTCTACACTCTCTACCCTCACCAAAATAGACCTAATTGTCCTGTAATTTAAAGTGTATTCCAATATAAGGCGTATGATTTTTGGGGTTGAACAAAGAATTGACTAGAGCGGGATTCGAACCAACGACCTCCGGATTAACGTGCCGGTGCTCTACCAACTGAGCTATCTAGTCCTATATTGGTGGTGTCCCTATTTTGTCAATATCTTGTTCGGGGTACCAGTTGGAGTATAAGCGCATAGTTTTAGTGCAAGTCTCGGCTGCGAAAGGATTATATTGACCGGTATTTGCCGAAGATGACCGTAAAAACCAGAGTAATTGAACAGACATAAAGAAGTGCTATCCAAGTTCCAAGAAGTTGCAATTTGTTTTCGTTACAGGATATTTGGGACCAGTTAGGAATGGGTGAGCTGTCTGCAGCCCACAGTCTAGCCCTGGAGGTTGTTAGTTACATTGGATGCTCAATGTCACTGATTGGTCTGGTCACTACGATGGGATTGCTTATATCAATTAGGTAAGAACCGCGCTGTAATACGAACATTACAACAGTATAAATCTCAGGTCGAGTTGGTACTCATACCACTAATCATCCCAACTCTTAATAATGGTATCAGTGACGCAACTAGATATTTTCATATGACTATTTATGTTAATTTTTATGAGGTGATGGTGTTGGGGCTGGTGGTGGTTGGCAAGGGGTTGACAATATTGTACCACAATTAACAATGTATGAAGTTGATGTAACCCTACATTTCAACTCAACTTCGTATTGATTACGAAACTAATGGTCCAGGCACAATTTGCTGTTAGAGCTGCTTAAGTAGACGATTGTGCTGAAAAGTTGTTTGCTTAGCATTGATTATAGCAGGATACCTGACTTTTGCCAAAGACTAGGTCACACTATTAAACCGATATGCTAAGATTATTTTTCATCTACTTGTCCTTTGGGGAGGCTTGAAGGATATAAGTAAGGGTATGGTGTTGGCCCCACCCCAACCCAACCCCGAGTTCCGCTACTGAATGAGAATGTCTTTTTCACGGAAGTGATCTTATATTTTTCAAAACATGAAGTTGTTTTAACAGGAGCTCAACATGTACATTTTAACCATCATAATTTGCATCAAACTGCGATACACCGTCATGTAGACCTATTGTATGTTCCTTTCTCATAATATGAAGATGTCAATGGCTTTGAAATGCGAAGAAAATGTATTCACTCACAAAATACCGAACTTGCAAAAGCATTTACATTTTAAAGACTGCATATTTCTTTTCTTTATTTAAGGAGGATGCGAGACGCAAAGACCACACCCACTCGTATGATGCTTTGCATGTCATTAATTATCTCCATGACCTTTTACCTGACCGGTATGGGTCAGACCAGTGACAGGAACGCATGCGCAGCATTTGCGTGTTGCATCCATTACTTCACGTTGGTGTCTCTAATGTGGATGGGAATGGAAGGAGTCTACCTGTACAGGAACATCGTTTTGGTTGCCATGAGCCCCAGTCGGCACATGTTCAGGAACTGTTGCTTGATAGCGTGGGGTAAGATAGTTCTGTACGGTATCATGACTGTGTGTCTTTGGCTATGACTTTTCTGGTCTGGAAATATGGCCTGAAAAAGAGATTTTGCTGGAGATTTACGTCATTGCCATTACGTCATAGTTTCGTTACTGACTAATAATGTTTACTATACCTCATACATATTCATGACCGAGAGTCGAGTTCTCATTGGTCCATTCATCACCACATGCCAGGTATCTGAATATGTATGAAGTCCTCCTCCAGCTATCTTCACACTGTCCCGTCACTTTTCTTTCTACTCCATGATCCCGTGTTCATATCGTGATTTCATCTGTCCATCTCATTGTTTGTCTTCCTTATCTTTTCTTGCCTATCCCCGGTTGCCATTTTTGTAATTGTTGAGCATGCATCCTGGTTAGTTGAATACAACTTTCAGGCTGAGCTGATTTTTACTCAGTATAAATAAATAATTAATAAATAAATGTTCGCGTCTCTTCATCCATCAATGTTTTTTTTTTTTATCCTACTGCCGTAGTCGAAGGTTTATTTGTCCAAATTGAGTTGCAAAAACTTTGCGTAAACAGGGCGGTTGATATGCACTTCCCCATGTAAACCTCACTGCAGAACATCCCATTGTATCGCATGCAACACCACAAATGAAAGTCATACTCTCCTGATAAAAATGATAACAAACGTCAAAAATGATTAAGGTAAACATCCAACAGAAGAGGGGATATTAGTTTTGTTTTAAATAGAGTTGCTCTCCGAATAATCGGAAAATAATCCATCACTGACGCCAAGAACTAAGCAAAGACGGATACCAGCTAAAAGTAACAGTCGGAGCAAACGGCGTTTTGGAATTGAACGCTAAATTTCAGCGTTCTTTCAACTAGTTATCTTACAGAGGAGAGTTTCAATATACGTTGCCTTTTACACTGCTTTTCGTTCTACGCCTTTGTTACGATGTGTTTAACGATACATTATTTCCCAATTATGTAACAAAATTTTACGAAAGGCTCATCACTTGTCTCTTTTAAGAACTTGATTAACGATATTAATAACAACGATTTCTCTCTTCAACTTTACAGGTATACCAGCAATCATCGTTGGATGTGTGGTTATATTTAAATTCGATGTGTATGGTAATGACGAAAGGTTAGCAGACACTATTTATACCTAATATAAAATTTAGGTGTGGACCCGCTGAAATTGTGATCTTCACAGATTCGCAGGTCTTGTGGGAATTGGCGACTACTGCTGCTGCTGTTGCTAAGGGTGTAAATAAGTTCCTATTTTTAAATCACACATGTTGGAAAAGTGTTTAGGCTGAATCGAAATTAGGTTTTAAGAAATTACCCCAAAACGAGAAGATACATAAAAGGACATTTACATATTATTAGCACATGAATTCAAATTAGTTAAATATGTCTCTTACTTTAAACCATGATAAGATGAACAATTTGACGTGTTTTTTCTTTGTCTTTCCAAGATGCTGGATTTCCAATTCCACCATTTTCTTCGCAACTTTCTTCGCACCTGCCATTCTGATTGTTCTGATCAATCTAGTGGTGTTCGTTATGGTCATGTGGGTCTTGGCCAACCGACACTTCGATGCCCGACGCTACACTGTAGGTAGTAAACAGCGCGAGATCTCGCGAGGACGGAGGGAGATATTAGGCATCATATCCATAACCGCTTTGCTTGGTAAGTACTTTTTAAAATGACTTCATGGGAAGATTTCATTCAACCTGGTCTACATCACTTTGTTTTAACGTACAGCATTCATTCGGTTCAGTGTTTACAAAATGACCGACCATCCAAATCGTTATAGAGGCGTATAGCATGACGATGTGGTGCTTTTCGCAGCGGATGTCTGTTGGTGACCTTGACAGTCCAAATGGTATCACTATATAAGCTCTTGACTGTCTAAGGTGTTTGGTTCTCCTCTTCAACAGGTTTGACCTGGCTCTTTGGCGGTTTCTCCGTGGGAGAAGGCGTCCGGATGACTTCCCTTTATCTCTTCACAATCTTCAATTCTGCTCAGGGTTTCTTTATCTTCGTCTTCTACGGTGCCCTTTCCTTCGTCACCACCAGGGGGAAGACCAGCCTTGCCTCCCCGTCTCCCTTTACCAATACTACGGGTAAGAAGTGCAGGGAGCTCGCGGTGCCTACCAAGACTCTTAACAGGAAACTCCTCCGATTACAACTTAGCCGGTCTCAGTCTGACAAACGGAACACCGTGGGTGAAACTTGGATAACATCGTGCAGTGATGTGCGGCTGGATTTCGGTAAAGTATTTCTAGTTTCCATGGGCATGTTATTTATTTATGTATTATTATTATTATTACTATTATTATTATAATTATTTACTTTTTGGGGCAGGGAAACTACATCAAAATAAGTCTCAGAATAAACTTGTCCTGAATTTTTGTTCGGTTTTGATTAAACGGACCAGGAGTTTAAAAAAACATTTAGACTCCTAAAGAGTGGAAAGTGTAAGGGGACGTGATGCTCTCACGTCCGAGCGCTCCCGTCCTGTATGTCGTGGACCTGACAGTGATAAGACTTGACCCAAGTCCAAGTCCCGTGAGTGTCCTTTTGTTTCAAGTTCCGTCGCATAAACAACAGACAACTTTTGCACGTTTAGCATCTCCCAATCTGTGCCTGGCCATTCTCGGGAACAACGGTAGTCACTTTTTTGACCTCTACTTGTACACGTACTGTGTCTCCGTGCCAGCTCCATACGTTAAAGGAACACGTTGCCTTGGATCGGACGAGTTGGTCAAAACAAAAGCGTTTGTAACCGTTTTTTATATAATGCATATGGTTGGGAAGATGTTTTAAAAGTAGAATACAATGATCCACACAAGTTTGCCTCGAAATTGCGTGGTTTTCCTTCTACTGTGCGAACTAACACGGTCGTCGACGAGGTAAAAGGAAAACCACGCAATTTCGAGGCATGTTTGTGTGTGTGGATCATTGTATTCTACTTTTGCAACATCTTCCTACCCATATGCATTTTATAAAAAACGGTTACAAACGTTTTTCAAAGACCAACTCGACCGATCCAAGGCAACGTGTTCCTTTAACATGTACGTTCCGTCTTCCTTCTTTGTTTACATTACCACATGAGCGACATTGGTTGGAATTGCACCACGTGAGGAGGTAGGTAAAACACGCCTCTTGGTGCAAAGTGGACTCATCTCCCCCCTTGGGGAAAATTGTTTGCCGTCCCCTCCCTAATTTTCCATACGGGGACGGAATCTTGCACTCATTCTTAAACGGGAGACTCGGGTTTATTGGTTGGAGCCAACAAATTGGAATCTAAATCTTAAGTATTTGCATACGGCCTTTTCGAAACAAAGACTTCGGTATCGCCACCTGCTTAGGACTTCGTTTGCCGTTCTATTTTGAAGCTCCGTCTACTCAAAATTATTGGCGGAGCCTAAAACGACATAGCAAAAGCTCATCCAAAGGTTTCGAAAGGGCGTCAACAAGAATTAATCATATATTATGGTTATTAAAATGTTGACAACTGTTCTGACATTTCCTCATTTACAGGACGAGCCAACAATGCTTTCGACGGAGACATTGCCTGTAATGATGTCAAGGGGTCAAAGATCACACTAGACACTGGTTCCCGGACCGATGAAACGACCCTCGTTGGATTTGTTCTTTCTGCTGGCATTTTACATACTGGAAACCAGCGGAGCAGCTTGGACGAACGAGAGGACTGCCGGTATACCGTTTGGGTCGAATCGGGTAATCGACTCCGGGAAGAATTCGTAGTTGGGACTGGTATAATATTCTGTGGAAAACAGTCTAGTATCGATTTCCTACAACCTATACCGTAATCGACTGACTGTTGGCTTTCGGGGAAATGTCAATGTCGTCAAATTAATGACATTTACAGTTGCTGCAAAGTGTTGGTGGTAAAAATTGTGTTAGAGAGTCTACCATTACCTGTTTTGTTTATACAGCTATAAATACGCTTAAGAAACCTGCATAGAAACACATTACTACGAGAAGTAACTGGTGACCAAATAGTTTGTTTCAAGAATGGAATTGCTTTTGATTGGAATCAATTTTCTTGTATATGTAATCATATATTGCATATCTTAACATTATGGCGTCGGTGAATATAATTTAGGGAATCAAGTGGATTTCTTTGCCTGAATTTCGCCTTATTGGACACAAGTTCGAATCCCACTTCAGACCAAAGCCTTGCCTGTGGATTGGGTGCCCAA
Source organism: Asterias amurensis (assembly GCF_032118995.1). Taxonomy (NCBI): domain Eukaryota; kingdom Metazoa; phylum Echinodermata; class Asteroidea; order Forcipulatida; family Asteriidae; genus Asterias; species Asterias amurensis. The sequence goes on along the minus strand of NC_092653.1, from coordinate 19,297,916 downwards.
CCCTTACCCAACGTGGGGGCTTCTTCCTGGATTTTCTTCCCACTATTAATAGTTGTCCTACCCACTCCCCTGTTCATCCTGTTGGTGGTCCTTATTGTGCTGTCGGATGTGTAAAAACTAAATTATTATTATTAACACAATTTATGTTGATGTTTGATATTTTAACCGAAAGTGCATGAAAACAAATTATACATATTAACCTGTGAGTTGCATCGACCTCCTTAATTGTGTGGTTGTACTGATTTAATGTATATAATTTGAATAGAAATACATTGTTTCGGATAAAAACATAAACCTAACATTTGTTCAACTGTGTTTGCTATCCAAATGATAATTAGCCAGTGAACCTGCCCGCTGCTCCTCCGAGCAAAGAGCAAGGAACAGACCCATTGCTATATGGTCCGAGCATGCAGAAAGGTTCGTACCGGTTCCCTTTACGGATATCCCTCTTAACATAATAGACACTAGAGCTGAGATTACGACTTTCAGTGGATTAAAAAAGAGGATCAAATCAGTCATCGCCAAATACAGCCAAAATATAACAGTGACGGAGCCAGCACACTCGGGTGGGGGTATCCGCAAGAAGTAAACTTGAGGTCTCGAAATCAAGTTCGTGGAAAATTACTTCTTTCTCGAAAACTATGTCACTTCAGGGGGAGTCGTTTCTCACAATGTTTTATACCATCAACCTCTCCCCTTACTCGTTACCTAGTGAGGTACTGTGCTAATAATTATTTCGAGTAATTACCAATAGTGTCCACTGCCTTAAATGGGTGACTAAAACGCAACCTATTTCGGTTTTGTTTACCGACCAAAATATTTACACTGTCAGAGCCGTGGGTTTTCGTCCGCCGGAGGTTAGGTCCGGTCCCCATACGGGAAATTAGCGACCTTTCGATTTTCGGGACGGTATCACACAGGACGGTAAATAATTCTAAGCGTGTTTTTGTTTCCCCAGGGAAGATGAGCCAACAATAACAACGTGTGCCTTATGGAGGAAAACTCCATGGCCTAACCGTCCCTAAATCGAAAGACGGGGGACGCTACATGTTAACGCATGGAGCTCGCGGAGATGCAATACAAGTACACGACGTGTACAGAGGGTACAGATACTCTAAACACGCTAGGTTGGTTGCGCCCATGTGAGAAAGAAGATACATGTACTACAGAGTGAACAAAATTCGTGCAAAAAACCTACATGTTTATGACAAAGTAAAATACAATCACAAAGCTCATCCATGTTGTTTAATCGCTCTGTTATTCAGCATGAGTTTGAAATAGAAAACCATTCAACTTTCAGAGGCCACCAATTTGACTTTAAGTGTGCTGCAACAACCTGAACTTGATCTTCATTCTGATAATGTTGACTATTTAGGTCTGACTCTGAATCTGCCACTAACCTTCATACTATGTGACACATGCTATTGGAACCTAATTACCACCTAGTTCAGTAATTACCTTTTTCAAACTTAAGTTTCATGTTTGGACCAAAAGCAAGAGGTCAAATTGGTGTCATGTTTGCTAATATAATGTAAATGTGGCATAGCTACAAGATTGCATGGATACAGATTTGTTGAGGCAAATGTGGTTCAGAGAGCGTTTTGTGGTAGAGAACTCCCCGTTATAATCAGCTCGCACATCGTGATATTGATCACTTTTTGAAATTTACCTATTGTCCATGTGATGCAAACACTCCTCGATTGCTTGTTTATTCATGAAAACAGATGTAGATAATTGATCTTGTAAGCTAACATTGTTTGTGATTTCAAAAATTATGTTAATAGTTGTTAGCTTATAAATGACAATACCAACATCCAAACCAGCTGTTTGATCTATTTAACATGATGCTTAAAGGCAGTGGACACTATTGGTAATTACTCAAATTAATTATCATCATAAAACCTTTTCTTGATTACAAGTAATGGGGAGAGGTTGACGGTATAAAACATTGTGAGAACAGCATAACATTACTTGGTATAACGAGCAACGTAGAGCTGTTGAAAGTACAAAATATTGTGAGAAACAACTCCCTCTGAAGTGACGTAGTTTTCGAGAAAGAAGTAATTTTCCACGAATTTAATTTCGAGACCTCAAGTTTAGAATTTGAGGTCTCGAAATCAAGCATCAGAACACACAACTTCATGTGACAAGGGTGTTTTTTCCCTGGGAATTATGTGCTTACGGCAAGCGTATTTCACGGGTTAGCGGCAATTTGTGGCTTCTGTGTACACCGCGTTACTAGGCATTCTACGCTTACAAGGCGAGCGCAGAAATTCAACGCTTGCACGTGAACGGGGAATCGTGATCGTAAGCGCAGAATTCGGCGGTAAGCAGGAGCCATGAAATTGGGCCCAGATTGACCAAATGTGAACAGTTTGACCAAAAGTTCCGGGAAATAACTAAAGTGTGAACAGGCAAAAATTTAGATGAATGCACGAACCTCTGGGTAAAACAAGGACACAAAAGTCCATTTAACTACAGTTCTCAAAAAGAAATGAAAAAACTGTCGCAAAGTAAAGAGCTCCCTTTCCCATTTTCTAGCTATTAGCAACTTGCTCCACCCAGAGGCCGCTCTTGTCAGACCTTTGACCATACTTCCATCAAGTGCCATGAAACCGTGCGACAAACCCATCTGATTGTTATACTGCATGTCATTAAAACACTGCCACAGCAAGACTTCTTTTCCGCCGTAAACACACAAATATTTGTATAAAACGCACAAATACACGGATGTGCCGCCATTTTTGGTCGCATGTGGCAAGGAAATTTGCATCTGGCCGCCGTAAACAACAGCATGCGCGTATGGCGTGTCAAACGTTGCATTATTCGATAATGTACAATGTATGTGCGATGTTTCTCATGCGATAATTGTCACATATGTGCGATATTCATTTGATGTATGCAATAAATGTAATATATATGCAACAAATTGTAATATATGTTCGATAATTTGCAATATATGTGCGATAATTTGCAATATATATGCGATAATTTTTAATATATATTTGATAATTTTGCGACCACAACATACAGGACGGGAGCACTCGAGCGTGAGCATGCAGACTACTGCGTTATATTCTCTCCCGTCCCAAAAATCGAAAGCTCGCTACTAATAACGTGGGCTTGAGGAGGAGGATTCATTAGAGGGCGCTATCAAACAAAGTTTGCACACGGGACAGAATCTCCTGCCACACCGGCATTTTAAGCCACACAGTATCCCACAAAATCGATCGGACGCATAATATGATGGGACGCATATACTTTCGAGAATGTGGTCTCTAAATGTGCTTAATTATTCATGTCATTATAACTGAGTCAATTAATTACTTATATTAAGCTATTGTGTTTGATGGTAGACATAAGATAAGCGTGACTTTAAGATGAACAAAATTCGTGTAAAAATCCTACATGTTTATGACAAAGTAAAATACAATCACAAAGCTCATCCATGTTGTTTAATCGCTCTGTTATTCAGCATGAGTTTGAAATAGAAAACCATTCAACTTTCAGAGGCCACCAATTTGACTTTAAGTGTGCTGCAACAATCTGAACTTGATCTTCATTCTGATAATGTTGACTATTTAGGTCTGACTCTGAATCTGCCACTAACCTTCATACTATGTGACACATGCTATTGGAACCTAATTACCACCTAGTTCAGTAATTACCCTTTTCAAACTTAAGTTTCTTGTTTGGACCAAAAGCAAGAGGTCAAATTGGGGTCATGTTTGCTAATATAATGTAAATGTGGCATGGCTGCAAGATTGTATGGATACAGATTTGTTGAGGCAAATGTGGTTCAGAGAGCGTTTTGTGGTAGAGAACTCCCCGTTATAATCAGCTCGCACAGCGTCATCGTGATTACTTTTTGAAATTTACCTATTGTCCATGTGATGCAAACACTCCTCGATTGCTTGTTTATTCATGAAAACAGATGTAGATAATTGATCTTGTAAGCTAACATTGTTTGTGATTTCAAAAATTATGTTAATAGTTGTTAGCTTATAAATGACAATACCAACATCCAAACCAGCTGTTTGATCTATTTAACATAATGCTTAAAGGCAGTGGACACTATTGGTAATTACTCAAATTAATTATCATCATAAAACCTTTTCTTGATTACAAGTAATGGGGAGAGGTTGACGGTATAAAACATTGTGAGAAACAGCATAACATTACTTGGTATAACGAGCAACGTAGAGCTGTTGAAAGTACAAAATATTGTGAGAAACAACTCCCTCTGAAGTGACGTAGTTTTCGAGAAAGAAGTAATTTTCCACGAATTTAATTTCGAGACCTCAAGTTTAGAATTTGAGGTCTCGAAATCAAGCATCAGAACACACAACTTTATGTGACAAGGGTGTTTTTTCCCTCACTATATCTCGCAAATTCGACGACCGATTGAGCTCAAATTGTCACAGGTTTGTTATTTTATGCATATGTTGAGATACACTAACTGTGAAGACTTGTCTTTGACATTTACCAATAGTGTCCACTGTCTTTAACCTGAATAATTCACCGTGAAAAACTTTCGACGTTATGGTGAAAACTAAACCCCATTTTTAAAACTTGACTGTCAAACATAAATTCTACGTTTTATAGATCTAAGATTATGTGTTTACAACTTGGTCTAAGCTATGATCACATCACATTATATTTCAACTGAGCTAATATAAAGGGTGCAGACATGACTGCAACAATACAAGGACTAAGTTTTAATCATACCAAAATAATAACGTCAAAGCAACCTTTGTCCTAACATCATGGGCATTATTATAAGCAATCCTTCCAGGTTCAGGTTTCAGGTTTATTTTCTATACCATGTGTACATGTACAATGTAAGGGAAAAACTTATTGTCAAATTGCCATTCAGGGCTATTTCCTTGGAAAACATTTTGTTCTCGGTATTATTCTAGTGTGAACAGGGCCCAATTTCATGGCTATGCTTACCGTAAGCACAGAATCAGCGCTTACGGAAGCAGGGAATTATGTGCTTACGGCAAGCGTATTTCACGGGTTAGCGGCAATTTGTGGCTTCTGTGTACACCGCGTACCTAGGCATTCTACGCTTACAAGACGAGCGCAGAAATTCAACGCTTGCACGCGACGGGGAATCGTGATCGTAAGCGCAGAATTCGGCGGTAAGCAGGAGCCATGAAATTGGGCCCAGATTGACTAAATGTGAACAGTTTGACCACAAGTTCCGGGAAATAACTATAGTGTGAACAGGCAAAAATTTAGATGAATGCACGAACCTCTGGGTAAAACACGGACACAAAAGTCCATTTAACTACAGTTCTCAAAAAGAAATGAAAAAACTGTCGCAAAGTAAAGAGCTCCCTTTCCCATTTTCTAGCTATTAGCAACTTGCTCCACCCAGAGGCCGCTCTTGTCAGACCTTTGACCATACTTCCAGCAAGTGCCATGAAACCGTACGACAAACCCATCCGATTGTTATACTGCAAGTCATTAAAACACTGCCATAGCACGACTTCTTCTCCGCCGTAAACACACAACTATTTGTATAAAACACACAAATACACGAATGTGCAGCCATTTTTGGTCGCATGTGGCAAGGAAATTTGCATCTGGCCGCCGTAAACAACAGCATGCGCGCGTGGCATTGAGAAAATGGACTTCCGTGCACAAACATTGGTAACTTCAGCATGGGCTGACCTATATCATGATTGGCACGACCTGTTTACCACATTTCCTGGGGTTTGGTCGTTAGTGTGAAAATGGTGTGAAACGACCGTGCATATTCCTAGGAAAAAGTGCTCCCGGGAATTACCGAAGTGGGATAGTGAGAACGGTTGATGGGGTGGCGGTGGGGGTAGAAAACTCTCGGTAAACAGAGCGTTTGTTGTGAAAAGGGCTTACAGAGCCTAGACACTATTGTTAATAATTGTCAAAGACCAACCTGCTCACTTGGTGTATTTCAACATATATGCATACAATAACAAACTTGTGGAAATTTGAGCTCAATCGGTCGTCCAAGTTGCGAGACAATAATGAAAGAAGAAAAACTCCATTGTCACACTGAGTTGTGTGCTTTCAGATGCTTGATTTCGATACCTCAAATTCTACTCTGAGGTCTCGAAATCAAATTCGTGGAAACTTAACTTCTTTTTGTGAAACTACGTTACTTCAGAGGGAGACGTTTCTCACAATGTCTTATACTATCAACAGCTCCCCATTACTCGTTACCAAGTAAGTTTTTATGCTAACAATTGTTTTGAGTAGTTACCAATAGTGTCCACTGCCTTTAAGAAGATAAAGCTTATCTTTATTCTGAAACTGACTCTCAAAATGGGTTTAAACCTGACCCCGAATCTGCTCTAACTTTTACCTTCACTATATATCAAGAAAAAGGTTATGAACCCAATTCGTACCATTAATCCATCTGGTTCAGGAACTGTATAAAATAAAAAATATAAATAACTCTTTGTTTGGACCGTACGAAAGGTCAATTTGGGTCATTTGAGGCCTAAAGCTCTAAAGGCACTTAACGCATTTGGTGAATTGTCAAAGACCAGTCTTCTCACTTTGTGTATCCTAACATATGCATAAAATAACAAGCCTGTGAAAATTTGGCCTCAATTGGTCATTAAAGTTGCAATGAAACGATGAAAGAAAAAAAAACACCATTGTTGTACAAAATATTGTGCTTTCAGATAGGAATTAAAGGCTTTTGGTGAGAAGTCTGTCATTATTTTAGTGACAAAATTACCTCTTTCTCAAAAACTACGTTACTTCAGAGGGAGTTGTTTCTCACAATATTTTGTACTTGCAACAGCTCTACGTTGCTCGTTATACCAAGTAATGTTATGCTAATGTATATTATGACTAATCACCAAACGTGAACAGTGCCTTCAAATTAGTCAAAAACTCTAAGATTGCACAAAGACGACTCTAGGCAATGTGGTTTAAGAAAGTTTATTTTCTGTATTTTCCAATTTGAGCCCGAAGCAAGAATATAGGTTCAGGTTTTTAAATAAAGCGTTAAATAAGCTACAAGATGGCAAAGCAGTTATGACTCTATGATTGTTTATGCTAGATGGAAATATCGAATTGGGGTCGTTGGTTCGAGTCTCACTCTGGTCATTTTTAAAAAATTGTTTAGTGAGATAAACCGTGAGATAGTAAGTATGATATCAGCCACCCCCCCCCCCCCCAAAAAAAAAAAAACGACAAAAAAAACCCCACCCGCTTATTTTTTAGAGGCTGCCTCCTTTTTTTTAAACGAAGTTTTTTTTGTATATGTGTCAGACAAAAGATCAATATTTTGAAAGGAACATAGCCCAGCTGGCTTTCGGGCGGCCATTTGGAAAAGAGGCACCATTCCTTCCCTTTTTTCAATAAGCAGGACGCTAAACATGTTTATTTGTTATTTGGCCCTTGTGGAATGACTTTTTTTATGATAACAATTTACACAATTAAACTACAGCAAACCACATGTCGATAAAAACTGTGTTAATTGCGTACAATATATTTAAGCTGTGTGAGTTCAATCAGGTGGATTTGTGAATAAACTCCACACAACTAAATTAAAAGAACATCATGTATAGATTCTTTTCGGTGTCACAACAACAATATGTTTGATGTAAGGAGTAACATGGATGTTGTTGCGTGTAGGTCTATGTTTGAGGGACCCTATTTAGCGGGACTGGGCTGGTGATTGCCCGGGTGGATTGACACCATTTACTATAATGAAAGAAGGACTGAAATCTTAGAAATAAATAAGACTGTAAAAAAGTGTCGGGCGGCCATTTTGAAAAGAGGCACACCTTTCCGTTTTCAATAAGCAGGACACTAACAAAAAAATTTTGTACTTTGCAGTAAACCTGCAGATGTGTCAATATCCTCTTTCGCGAGTGTTGGCTCTCAAAAGAGCCGGTTTGCAGGACACTCAAAATATTTTGTTTTATTTTGCAGTAAACCTGCAGATGTGTCAATCTCTTTTTTTTGTGAGTGTTGGCTCTCAAAAGAGCTGGTTTGGTCTTGACGTTTCGAACAGTAGTACACTGTACTCGTCTTCAGGAGGTAAATGCCACCCTAGGCAAAACCAACACTCCCGCAAAATAGATTTACACATGGTCGTACCCGCAAGTTTTCAATTATTTATAGTTTCTTCATATTCAATTAAATTAAATTAAATTCAATTCAATCAACATGTTTTTCAATGTAAGTAAACAAAGGCGAATAAAAAAAAATTTCAGTACAAGTATTTAAGTCAAAGCCAGTCGAGGACAGATTAATGAAATAATTAATAAAAATTAAATGAACAAAATAATGTATTGGGTACGGAGAAAACCAAAACGGGGACATTTATCCACACCATGCAAAGTTATCTTCAGACAATGCTGGCCGGAAATCTTGTTCATTTGATTCACAAGGTGGGAATAAATTTACTCATTTAGGTTGTTGAACTTGTGGGTTCTGTAGTTGTGGTTTTCTATACGGTCGTGCTGCGGCTACAAGGGAGTCATGCATTTCCAGCTGTTTGGGTTACACGGAGTCCGGCAGCATTTCTCGGTGACATCACAGTCCTTGTCGACGAAAATGCTGTTGCAACTAAGTGGACATGGCTCGGCTCCGGTGACGTTGTCAAACACAGGGTCCATCATTTCAGGACATGTGCCGTCATGGATCCATTCTGTATCACAGAGAAACATTTGTAAAAGTCAGGTTTTTGGAAATAAAATAAGCTCAGATTGCCCTTCATGGATGGGCATGCGCATGTGCGTCATTGGGGGGCGGGGGCATCTCTCCCCCAACTTTTGAAGGGAAGGGGACACCATATTGTTAAATGTCCCCATGATGTTTTTGACCACCTTTATCATGAAGCACAAAGCATTGCAGTGGCCCGCCATCAATCCTGGGGGCAACGGATGACATGTTGAAGGGTGGGGACACTAGATCAAATGTCCCCTCACAAAATTGGCCCAAGATTGCAACATAGAGCATCTAGAACGCAGAATTTCCCCGGGCACTGACGCGGGCCCGGACCCCACGTCGTAAGTGTTCAATCGTTGACAGGTTTGCACCCCTCCCCCTAAAAGATTTGGGGAACTTTATCACGAGGCTCAAGTTTTGCATTGGCATAAGACTAAACCACGTGTCCCGTCATTGATATAAATTCTTGGGGCGGGGGGGGGGGGGGGTGTTCCCCCAGTGCTTGTTGACTCGTTTGTCTTAAAGGGACACGTTGCCTTGGATCGGACGAATTGGTCTATAAAAAGCATTTGTAACCATTTGTTTTAAAATGCATATGGTTAGAAAGATATTTTAAGAGTAGAATATATTGATCCACACAAATTTTCCTCGAAATTGCGTGGTTTTCCCTTTAGTTTGCGAACTAAGACAGTCGGCCATTTGTTGGATTCAAACATTTGACTTCCATAATTGGCCGACCGTGTTAGTCGACGAGGTAAAAGGAAAGCGTGTGATTCTGAGGCATGTTGATTGTTGTCTTCTACTTTTACAACTTCTTTCTAACCATAGTGCATTTTATAACAATCGGTCACAAACGCTTTACAAAGACCAACTCGACCGATCCAAAGCAACGTGTTCCTTATATAAGGCAGTGATGGACACTATTGGTAATTACTCCAAACAATTGTTAGCATAACATTTTACTTGTTAACGTGTAATGGAGAGCTGTTGATAGTATAAAACATTATGGGAAACGAATCCCTCTGAAGAAACGTAGTTTTTGAAAATAAGTAATTTCTCACTTAAATATTTTAATCGATTTTAAAACCTCAGCTGAGGTTCCGAAATCAAGCATCTGAAAGCACACAACTTAGTGCATCGAGGGTGTTTTTTTCTTCCAATATTCTTTTAGCAACTTCGACGACCTATTGAGGTCAAATTTTCACAGGTTTGTTATTTGAGGTTCACCAAGTGAGAAGACTAGTTTTTACAATAATTACCAGTGTCTTTAACTTATATAAGAACACGTGCGTGTCATATCCATACTTCTTAAGTTACTGTGCGTTTACGTTACGGTGACGCGTTGTCTTTGTCTGTCATTGCCGTCCTGCGGCATCCATGGCTAGTCCGAGCTATTTTGGTCATGTTTTACCCTTAGTTCAAAATGGTTGTCAATGACTTCATGTGCAATTCATCCGTTGCAGCACTTGGGCCGTGACAAAAATCGTTTGGGATCAGCACGGAAAAAGTGAGACGTCCGTGTAGACAGGCCTAGGCTACTTACCTGGAAGGTAACTGGGCGTAGCACCCCCCATGGCTAGAATCAGAACACTCACTGCGATGACTGCGCACCAACGCATCATTTCACTTTCACTAACTGCTTCTTAGTAGAAGTTGAAACACAAAAACACACTTTACACTCACTGGCAAAGATTGCAGAAACCCGGGCTAGCACAATCAGCGAAAAACGGTGGGAAATGACGAACAGATTTGTGTTTCGACAAGGCGTTGCATGTCGGTTTTATATAACGTAGACATCCAATCAATCAACCCCACGTTGATATCACTGTCTACTCATCAACCAATCACAGACAGGCTGATCAGTTTCCCAAACCAAGCACTTCTGGTCAAGTATATACAGTGATGACGTGTAATATTAATACGAGGCCAGCATGGCCCACAGGCATCTAGCCCTGCCCTGCGATGCCCCGCCCATGTCAGTTTACACGAGTGCCATGTGCTGAAATGCTCGAGAAAGTGTAGATTAGTGAATAGAATGTACAAGCCGAAGAAGAGTAGATTGTATTTACGAATCTACACTTATTCTCTGACTTAAACTATTTCCCCCATTGGTAATTATAACAGTTTCAACGAATTATATTTCTCAATTTAACAACAATAGTTTAGTCTATAACTAATTTCGTATAAGTTGTCAAACGACAGTTGGTCACATTTTATAATTATTTTTACAAAGTATAATGGGCATCCTTTAGTGCTTGCAGCATATATCGAGTACAACGTCAGCCGGCGATTTGACGAAACGCTATGATTGATCCTATGAGTTAAGACGAGTAACTCGTCCTAACTTAGGATTAATCTTAAGGTCTGCTTGCTACAGTGCAGGGTTGGGACTCCTTCTAAGTCCTAAGATTAATCTGAAGTTAGGAAGAGTTTGGTGAAATCAACAGCTGCTTGCTCAGCTAACAATAACTTAAGTTACTAAAGTGACTTTTTTCAAAACTGAAAAATGTTTTAGTAAATGTCTAGCCTTGCTCAAGGCAGTCGCATTATTCGCTCCGAAAAGACGCCGCTGTAACCCCCCCCCCCCCGTATACCCTGTTCGTGGTGCGTGCGATCACACCGCATGACCCACCCGTATACACACTGTCAGATCGTACGAATACTGTTCACACACCCATCGCACTCGTACCACTAACCGCATGCGGAGGCCGCCAGGCCGACAGCCTTGTCGAGTCTGTATCTTCCGGGTTTAATGTGTTGTATTGAAAAAATTCCACTAGTGGAAAAAATTGGGGGGCTCTCGGATATGCTAGTATGCAGCTCATGAATATGTATATCGTTCGTCAGACCTATCAGACAACACAGGATGTGAGGCAAATGAATTATTCATTTTGACGTCCAATCACGCACGCCTATCATGCTCGCTGAGCGTCCGTGGTGGTGGTGTGTGTGATGAAGACATGTCTCGTCTTTCGCGGGCATTATGGTAATGAGCTGACCGTGGGAACTCTTCGCTTATTATAGTAATGAGGTCAGTGGCTTCAACACAGACCCTACAAGGCTGTCGGCCTGACGGCCTCCGCATGCGGATAGTGTACTGGGGCACCGTGTCGTGCGATGTTACGCACAATGAATACGGGTGGGTTTTATACAACGGCGGTTTTTTTTTCGGTGTGAATAATTCGACAGCCTTGAGCAAGGCTAGTAAATGTCAGGGTCTACTGGGGTGTAGCCTGAGGGTTGACATGTGTAATGAAGCCACAGCACCGGGGTGAGGATTACTCCTCCGTTCAGACGCAGTAACGGGTGGGTTTTATACAACGGCGGTTTTTTTTTCGGTGTGAATAATTCGACAGCCTTGAGCAAGGCTAGTAAATGTCAGGGTCTACTGGGGTGTAGCCTGAGGGTTGACATGTGTAATGAAGCCACAGCACCGGGGTGAGGATTACTCCTCCGTTCAGACGCAGTAACAATTCACTCGGGAAAGAAAACGGAGTCTATATACAGTCCAACTGATGGTCGTTGATTATCTTATGATATTTTAATTAAACCCAATTAAATCCCCTACAACAAAAGTACAGAGAGACAATACATTTAGTTTGTTTTACAATAATCTAACTCACTTTGTTGTAGTTAAAAAAAATACTAATATGATCAATTAATAATTCTGGACTTACCAGACACCTGGGATATAGGCACTAGCTCCTCCTAACCGACCATGTCTACAAGGCGTCCCATGCCACAATCTGGGCAGAGTCCACAAACGAAACTGGGTTGGATAATTACTCCCAGATATATTATGTTCTTCAATTCCACCGCGAAAGCGGTGGAAACTTTTAACGCCGTATTTTGATTGTCTCAAAGTCTCGTATAATCTTCAAACAATGGCGATCCTTCAATGCAACTTGCACTGGTCAATGTATAGGTAACGTTAGCCCTAGTGCATAAAGAAATCACTCCGCGCGCAAAAGAAAATACATTTGTAGACTCATCAGGGAGTTAAAATACCCAATGACGACCTAATTAAATATTAAATGATAACTTGTAAATCCCACGTTACTATTAATGTGAAATTTGAAGAAAAACTAATTTTAGAACAAATTTTATAAGACGTACTACATTAAGGCAATGTAAGTACCTACGAAGCGGAGCAAAGTGGCTTGCCGCGTACAAGGGGCTTTGAGTAATGAAAGTTGCCAGACCCCGACATAAATTTAAACAATTTTATAACACATTTTTAGCTATATTTTGTTGCACTTCATGCTATCTTTCAGTTTGGAAAGACAGTTATTTTAAAGCTGAACTATTTACACTCAACTGTATATATGTTACGAATCTACACTTAAGTGTAGATTCGTAAAAATAATCTACACTTTCAAAAATAGAGTGATGTCACAGAAATAGTTTAATCATTTGTAATAATGTTCTCATGCCTTGCAAAGTTAAACCTTTCCAGATGTTTAAGAGACAGTGTGACCACACAGTTAAACACTGATATTTATGCCAATATTTGATTGCTGACAAGGCCATCTGTTTCGTTTTCGAATTCAAAGTTGCTTTATATAATATCATTAAAGGGATGCTGCAGTGAGTTAAAATATAACAGTTAATTTTGCCGTCATGTATTTCTGATATATGTATTGAACATCAATAAACTGTGTTTTGTTTTTCCCCCGACATATCTCACTTGCGTAATTAGCGAATAAGTCATGCCCCCCCCTTTTGTGGATTGTTACCGCCCCTACCATCGACGTCACGTCGGGAATTCAAACATATCGTCGGCAGAAAGAGTCTGGTCCCTAACTACACGCGCCTAGGTACTAGGCCACACAGTGCACACGTCTCTATATGCACACAGCCAGGGGGCCCGACGGCTCGGGTTCCCGACATGACGTCAATTTTATGCTCCCTTTTAGGGGCGGGGTGGGTTCCCCTAATCTCTTGAAAACCATTTTTAAAATACTTGCGCATTTACTAAAAAAATTTAAAAAATATTTCAGGTTTAAAAAGTCATGTTTAATCGTTTCAATTATTAAAAAACCCACTGCAGCCACCCTTTAAACACTTTGCCCCAGAGTGTCCTATTATAAACAAGAACGTGTGAACATTTTGTGGATAAATTTGTCAGTAAACTCACAGGCAGTTGTCTCTGTTCGAACCTTCTGTTCTCATTGTTTTTCCATAAAGGAAATAATATATGGGTTGTAAGAGAGTGGACACTACTGGTAATTGTCGAAATCCAGTCTTCTTACTTAGTGTATCTCAACATGTGCATAAAATAATAAACCTGTAAAATTGGAACTCGATTGGTCGCTGGAGTTGCGAGATAACTATGAAAGAAAAAAACACCCTTGTCACACGAAGTTGTGTGCTTTCAGATGCTTGATTTCGAGACCTCAAATTCTAAACTTGAGGTCTCGAAATCAAATTCGTGGAAAATTACCTCTTTCTCGAAAACTACTTCACTTCAGAGGGAGCCGATTCTCACAATGTTTTATACTATCAACCTCTCCCCATTACTAGTTACCAAGTGACGTTTTATGCTAATAACTATTTTGAGTAATTACCAATAGTTTCCACTGCCTTTAACCTTACACCAATGGGTGTTAGCACTTAACTACTTTCACGAGCTCTATAGTAAAAATCACATGCGTATTATAACTCAGGTGGGGGTCGAACCCACGGTCTTTGCCATTCTAAGGATAAAACCAAATAATATTCTTTATCCCCGATACAAATTTAACATATTTTAAAAGCAATGGACACTATTGATAATTTTTTATTACTCATAATAATTGTAAGCGTACAACTTACTTGGTTATGATATGAGCTGTTGGATAGCTGTTGGTAGTTATAAACATCGTGAGAAACAGCTCCCTGTAAGTAACGTAGTTTTTGAGAAAGAGGACGAAATTCCCACTAAAATATTTGAATTGAATTCGAGACCTCGGTGTTCCCCCCCCCCTCATTATTCTCTCGCAACTTCGACGACCAATTGAGTTATCATTTTCACAGGTTTGTTGTTTCATATGTTGAGAAACACGATCAGTTATTACTATTGTCATAATAAGCTCTACTTTACTCTGCGGTGTTACCGTAACAAGAAACGTCTTGTATCAAGACTAGTTTAAAGTCGCCTGGAAGTGGTAGGCCCGACTCGAGATGGTGCTGTTCGTGACGTCAATCAAGGCACGATATTTGAAGAGAAAATGTGTAATCAGGGCCCGTACACTACGTCTGGTATACCCGATCGGTATGATGCCTACGTACAGAACTACGGTCACTGAGCACGCACTATATAATATGGCTGCTGTGCGGACGGGTCCACTCGGATTACCCAGCACGGTGAATCGCATACAGGGGCTGTAATGCTGTTCTTCAGAAGGATTTTGCGGAGGGCCCAAGTAAATTGTTGCACACTAGGGTTGTTGATCCAACCTCCCCTCCTTCTTATCTTGCTGAAGAACAACTTAAGGTGGTTATGTGACTTATTGTACGTTAGAACGTACCGAAACATGATTGACTGGTCTTGTAAGCACGTTCGTAGCAATTGCATGTATACCGAGTATCGTCATCTGGAACCCAATAAATACCGTTTTCCGTCGACCCATTATAATCGCATTCCCATTGCTGTCTCGAATAGACTGCAAATAGTCCGGTACGCTTAGCAAATAGTCCTCCAAGTAATGTTGATTGCAAGTTCGAAGGGGCATCTTGAACCCTTTGGAAGAGGTGTTTCTTGAGTTTAGCATGTCAAAAACTTCGATTGCTCTAATGAACTCTGTTGTTACCTTGCTGTCTTTGAACTCATCCATCTTTATGTCTTCTCTTAGAAAGTCGATTGCGTCAGCAACAGATGCGCTCAAGGTCTGTGCTGCAAGCTTGACGTTCATTTTGTGTTGTTGCCATTGTACGTGATGTTTCGTTAGTCGGTTGTCGAGAGTTAGTGAATCTTTTTCTTGGATAGCTTGCACTTGCAGCTTTTCGATGTATTCCCATCTAATTTCTCATTCGTCGACGTACATAACTTTTAGATCAGCTAGCATATTTCTTGTCAGCTTCAACATATGACATGCTTCGAAAATATACTCTATATACTTTGCCCTGGAAGTGTAGGATGATCGAATGAAGGTTTTGGCTTGTCAGAATCCAGATTTACGCCGAGGAGTCTTGCTGTTGTTTGATTTGCATATGTGCCATCTGAAACAACTCCATGAACACGAAGACCATGGTCAGCTAACAAGATAATACAATCTTTAACAAGTTGTGCTTGGACTATTCCGGACATATGATCTACAAAGAAGTCGCCAACGACGTGCTTCCAGTTTCCAGTGAATCCAACCGCCATGAAAACCAAAGCTTCAGTTGCAAGAGTGGTTTCACCCACTTCCCTACCGATCCTGGATAGTCAAGAAAACCAACAAATTTATGTTGTTGGGAATCCCAGACCAAGACACAGTCAGTCATCAATGGGGTTTTCGATGCTGCCTCACTCAGACTTGTTATAACTTCTGAGAGGAAACCTGATTGGCAATCCACTGACAGATGCTGTCCAGGCTCTGATTGAGGAAGGATCTGGAAGATGAAGTACACTTCTCAAGTAGTCGTAGGCTTTCGGAGAATGATAATGCAGAGACAGTGCAAATTGCTTTAGTTCTGACGAATATCTCCTCCCACCCGACTTCAAAGCTGCATTTTCATACTCGGATTTAAAGAGATCTAACGCCATGCCAGAAAAGGAACTGCTGAGGAGTTGATACACATCGTCTGCCACGAGAGATTTATCTTTCAATGTTTTCAGCACGTCTTTCATTGTTCTGTTTTTCCTGGACAAGTCAACGTATATTCTGATGGAGATTCCTCACCTTCTTGTCTGATTAGTGAATTTTGTCAGGAGTGCAGTAGGTATGCTCATTGTTGACAGTCTTCGTAGCTTACAGGAACGAGGGGCTCTAGCTCTGATTCGCAAACCTGGACTCCTGTTGAAGTGGTTGGCCTTGTTCCCTTCGTGGGAGTTGCATGCCTGAAAATCTTTTTTTCCTGAAGAGAGACCGGTATTGGGCTTGAAGCAGATGTCGTTAAAGTGTTTACCACAAATAAAGCAAAGTCTGGTTGGTAACCATTCATCTCGACCAGTTGCCAAGATATACACATCCTTTTCACATTTTTGTTGTTCTCAGTCTATGCTATAGTGCATATGAAATCACACATACTAGTTACATGTGTTCACCGTCTCTAATGTTACCATGAAAGCGCTGGTCTCGAACGAACCTAATAAATGTTTATTTTACATTTTGTTACAATACGATATACAATACAATCATACACAAAAGTAAATCATTTCATGTAATAATATTTCAAGAGAAGTCTTTCACCACTACCTTCTGTAAACCCTGTAAGTTATTTGTAAATCTGTGATTTTTTTTTCTGTACCGAAAGGGTCCAATGGCTTTAAGAGTAGTGTTTTATTAAATCACACTTGTTTATGTTGTTTATATCAATGTGATCTTGTTTGATTTTTTGTTGCGTCTGAGAAAAGTCAAATTTTCGGAAAACCGACATTTAGGAAAGTTTGGGGATTTCCGGATCGTAACAATTTTAGCAACAGTCGTAAATTTTACAACACTTACTTTGGAGTGCATTTGAGATAATTATGTATCACATTGTATACAAACTTATTATCTTAAATTTTTTATGCCATTTGCGAGGTAAGATTTGTATAAATCTTAATATAACAATGGCTTGCCTGATCACAAGATATCGAATATGTACAAAGGAAGAGTCCTGTAATAATTTATGGCTAGGTTCGTTCGAGACCAGCGCTTGCTGGATGGTAACATTAGAGACGGTGAACACATTTTACTACATGTATGTGTGATTTCATAAGCACTAGCATAGACCGAGAACAAACAGGAAGGGTATCCATAGGAAAACTCTAAGGACTGGCTTTATTCACAAAGGAATTTTGTGTATAAAATATGGGAGGTTCTTACAAACAACATTGTAGCGCATCACAATAGCTGTCAAAATGCACAGAAGATAACTGTGAATCAAAATTATCAACTATTTGTATGCATACTAATTCAGGTTCCGATAAATCTGAACGTTTGTAAGTGTTTTGATACTTTATTGGCGCAGTTTACATAGACAAATGACTTACAGAACAACAATTGACTAATGGATTATGGCGGCATCAAAAAGAATGTGTGAATGGATCCCAATAACGGGGCTTTCTTTACTGGAGGTCGACATAATTATAGCAACTGTGTCTACGATTCAGTGATTAATTGAAATTAAAGCGGGAACATTGATTATAAGCGAGTCATTGCCTCATACACTATTCAAATCCAACTTGCAAATGGCTCATTTACCCTGATCCGCATCCTAATGGCAGTACCCGTGGACTTATACGGAAGGGCAACTATGGGGTCTTTTACACAATTGAACAATAAAGAACAAAACGATGCACTATGGTTCAACTTGGACCCCACAGAAGAATTATTTTGAAAAGGAATCAACAGGACAATCAAAAAAAGGTCTACTTGGTCAACACAATGAGTGGACTTTAAAACACTCTGTGTACTTACATATTGTATGCAGTGGTTTTTTGTTTACAGTGTTTAAGTATATTGTTGTTAAGTGTACAGAACAAAGGAATGACGACTACAGTAATTAGATTAGTGTTGATGTCTGTTAGGAAATCCTATCGTTTAATTCAGCTCAGAACAGCTTATTATGTCTGCTTGAAGTATGCATTGTTATTCAGACAACGAAATAGCGGGTGTCAATCGAATCACTAAATTAGCGAACGAAGGTCTCAAAATAATGTAATCCCTAACGGTTGTGCATCCTTTCCTTCCGATTCAACTCATGGGAATTATTCCCCAGCTTATAGCGTGACATGGACGTGTCTTGTAATCAAATCGGATAAGTTTATTTTCACACCCTTTGATATTCTGATCGTGTACAAAAAACTTTGAAACTTTGTCAAAACATCCTTTTAAAAGCAACTGGGCGCGTTCCATAATTGTCAGAGACCAGAGTGCTCATATTTTGGTGTATCCCAACATATTGCATAACATAACTGCTCTGTGAAAATTTGAGTTGAATTGATTATCGAAGTTGCAAGAAAATAATAACGAAAGAATAACATGCTTGAATTTGGTTTGATGTTACCCCATGTGTGTAACTACTTGCCATGTAGAGCGCGAACTGCCATGCTTTCTAATATGACTAATTTTAACCCCCCCCCCCCCCCCGACATCGGGCGAAAAACTCACTTTCATCGCACTTGCACGCACTTACAACATGCAAGTGAGTAAAAGGACACCGTACGTGACCAGCACATGTAAGTACGGAGTCCGTACGACAATGTGGCAACCGCAAGATGGTCGTATGTTCAAAGCACGTTGTAAGCATGTACAACTCACTCACAACGTGCGCAACATACGATGCACGCAACCGCTCACGGCCAGGCGTGGCGTGCGGGCCACGTACTTACACCTTGCGCAGACCGTGCGAGTGACGTGAGTTGACGTACTTCCCCCTTGCACCTTGCGCAGACCGTGCGAGTGACGTGAGTTGACGTATTCCATCGCTGCTTTTCTACTCCCTCCCCATGTTTTCAGAAAAACGTGGCGGCCATGGCCTCCTCAAAAAACGTACGGACTAAAAACACGCACGGTGGGTTGTGACCGAGGCTTTAAGCTCGGGTTAACTTAAAATTTCCTCCAGATTATGACACGAATTTTTTTAATTCTTCGTTGCGGCTGATTTTGCTTCATTCCTGCTGATTCCGAATAACTGTGGCTTTTTTGTAAAGAGAGTTTGGTGAAACCGACGAGGGGGAATCTACCGGTGGATCGGGGCCCATTTGCATGGCTCTGCTCACTGTAAACAGAGAATAAAGCCTATTGAGTTGCTCTATAAAATGTGCCCTGGACGTCATTCCAGCAAGCAGCTCTTTTGAAGCAACAACATAGGTCAGTGCAGACAATGACCAATGTTATATAAATACAACGAGCATTTGCTTGCTGAAATGACACCCATAGTGAGTATTTTCTATTTGAAACATTTGTTATTGTTATACTACTATGTTATTATGAATGGTTTATTAAAATCTTGTAATTGTAGCCAATGGCAAATTTTTGTCAATTTTGTTGAAGCAATAACAATTTAAAAGCAATACACTATAAGCAATGAACGAACACTTAGGCAGTTGACTATCAAAAGAAAATTATAGAGATCCAGGGGTCGATTTCACAGAGAGCTTATAGATTGATCTTAACTGCAAACCAATCTTATAATTGCTAAGTAAATTGTGATGTAAACAAAGTTCACTATTATAATGCTAACAAATTTGTCCTATACGACGAATTGTATTTGCTATGTGGAATCGATCTCAGTATTCCCTTGTGACTGTTGGCGCTCTGTAAAAGTTGGCTCCTGCACACTACGCTCTTCAGCTGATCAAACTGCGTGCTCCGGGTAGCACTACTTTGCCGAGTGGTGATGTTCCAGTGGTTGATATCATTGATAGGTCTGTTGTAGTTAAGGAGGCAGAGATAGTGACTACCAATACGATCCAGACATCATGGAGGGACGCAACAGCTGTGTGGCAGCCGCGATATTGTTGTGCATCATTTCTGCATCACTCTTGACACACGGTAAGTTTACATCCAAAACAATTTATAAACCGGTACTGGATAATTATAATAATACACACGCGCAGTAAAGTATATTTATATAGGTAACTGCGCAATATAAATATCCGTTTTTAGTATTATTATTATTACTAGCGGGATGCCGCGCTTTGCGCGGCAACCCCGCAAGAGAGCTCTTCGTAAAAATGCTGCAAGTGTAGCGTTGCGTGCAAGGGGTGGGGGCTAAAGTGGCTGGGCAGGGTCACAATACAAATCACTGTGGCAAACTACCCATCCTAAATTAAGACGAATCTTGGTGCTTTGTGAAATCGTACACCTGGCCGTCTTTCTTCCGTTTCGGCATTGTCGATCCCATCCATATTTTTTAGTTTCCAGCGGATCCCGATAGTGGTTCTTTCCCAGTCCCGTTTATATCCCGTTTCGTTTATTTTGTTCCCGTTCAGTTGATTATTTTCTGTCCTGTATATTTTTCAAACCCCTTTGCTTTTTCCCCCCTCACCGGCCTCGTTCATTTTTCCCCCCAACTCCTTGTCCCACCGTGTGCCGCTTCCCTATCCCGTCCCATATCTAACCTACGCCTCCGTGCCTTTCCCGTCCCCGCGGTTTGCCTTTCCAGTTTCGCGCGGGTCCCGTTTTTTTTCTTCCCCCGTTTTATGGGCTTGATCCCCCCACTCAGTTTAATATTTTCCTGTCCCATGTCCCACATCACGATAGTCCTTTTTTAATGTTGTTCATTCCCTACCCCAGCCCTGTTTATTTTCCCCGTCATTTCTATTTTTGCCGTCCCCCCGTCCCCCGTTCCACAGACGTACCACTTTGTGCCCCTACCTCCTATCCCCGTCCAAAATCTAACCCGTGCCTCCTTCCCGTCATCCCGCCCGTGAACTGTTCTTTGCACCTTTTGCCGTCCCATAACTTCCCCTGTTCCCCACGGGTCCAGCCAATCAGGTGGTTCTCCGTTTCGTGTATAACGTGCTCTAATAACCCCCACCAGCCTTCGTCCTGTCGTCGTGCCTCCCCCATGCATTGTTCTTTACTGGGAACGCGCGAAGTTACTGGACGCTCGCGCTGTGACTGTGACATCACAAAGGACGCCTGCCTTCAACCCCAAAGTTACTACACGTTCGCGCTTTGACTGTGACGTCACAAACAACACTTGCCCCAACCCAGCGAAGCGCCTTGAATAAAGGCTAACGTAAGGCCGTGTCCGAAACGACGACTTCGGCTACAGCTACGTCTAGATCAGCGCGTCTACCAGTGTTGAGGAATAGGCAGACGCGCGCGATCTAGCCGTAGCTTTAGCCAAAGTCGCCGTTTCGGACACGGCCTTACAACGTGAGCGAAGTCCGCGTTCACTTAAATCTATGGCCGTGTCCAAAACGACGACTTCGGCTACAGCTACGTCTAGATCAGCGCGTCTACCAGTGTTAAGGAATAGCAGACGCGCGCGATCTAGCCCTAGCTGTAGCCGAAGTCGCCGTTTCGGACACGGCCTAAAGGTCCCTAATGACCGGGGTCCAATTTCATAGAGTCACTTAAGCAAAAAAAATTGCTTAAGCAAAAATTTCATTGCTTAGTAAAATCAGATTGTACATATATATGCAATAAATTGTAATATGTGTGCGATAAATTGTAATAATATGTGCGATAATTTGCAATAATTATATATGCGATAATTTTTAATATATATATTTGATAATTGTTTAGTACATGTATAATACTATATGCGATCATTTATATGCGATGTTTTGTGATGATATACATATGCGCATAATTTAATATTCATGTGCGATGTTCGTTCTTATGGGTGCGTTCGTTTAGCTTCCCTGGGTCGACACCGGTGTTTGACGTTTTTTTTCCCAGGACGAATGTGGGTAATTATCTGCACACGTTCGTCCTGGCAAATGAAAACGCCACACACCGGGGTCGACCCGGGAAAGCTAATCGAACGCACCCTATATATGTGCGAAAACGGAATTGTGGGATTTAGTATGGCTTCCTGTCCACCTGATCACCGTACCCGTAATGTTTTAGATCGGGACAGACTATACTGTGGGTCGACCCCGGTGTGGGTAATTATCTGCACACGTTCGTCCTGGAAAAAAAAAACGCCACTCACCGGGGTCGACCTGGGGAAGCTAAACGAACGCACCCTATAAGAACGAACATCGCACATGTATATTAAATTATGCGCATATTATGTATATCATCACAAAACATCGCATACAAATGATCGCCTTAAATTATCAAATATATTATATTAAAAATTATCGCATATATATTGCAAATTATCGCACATATTCTACAATTTATCGCACACGTATTACAATTTATCGCACATATAAATTACAATTTATTGCATATATAATACGTTTATTGCATACATCAAATGAATATCGCACATATTATGTGACAATTATCGCATATTATGAGAAACATCGCACATACATTGTACATTATCGAATAATGCAACGTTTGACACGCCATGTTTAGGAAGATTGCGCAGTGAGCTATTAATCCTATAACCGCTTCAATAACTTTACACTAACAAATCCACACCAGACAGGAAACGGGCCCTGGAAGAACGTACTGGGTGAAATGAATATAAAAGCGGGCCTTGGTATAACATTTTGTTTGTTCAGTGGAAAAAGTAGTCAATTGTTACATTCAAAGTGTCATCTCTTCCTTCATCCCTTCTTTTGATATGTTTTGTAAAAAATTATTTCCAATTATTGGTTGGAATAATATTCAACCTCTCATTATTGAAATAGTACATACGTTTTTTCCTAATAATTACTCCTATAAACGAAGTTGAGAATTGTCTTCATCGAATATAAAAAAAAGGTAATTACACACGACAATAAATGTAACGTAAAGACCTTTGCTATGTGACGTCGTCAAACGTTTTGGGATTTTGACCAAACACAGTGGCATTTCCGTTTTGACATGAGGTCATGCGACTTCTGAGTTGAATTTCCCCATTGTCATATTTAGCCCCTTTATTATCTCACGTAACTATTGTCCATCAGAAGAACCTGACAGAAATCTGCGTTCCTGTTCCCAAACCGTTCACATTCAAAGAACTAAACACAGTTTGGGGGATCGTGCCTTTTCTATCGCAGCACCGGAGGATGTGGAATCGTTTTCCTCAGAACATCAGGCAATCTATAAGCGCCAATTTAAAAACTTTGCTTTATCTCACCTTTATTCAAAGGCCCTCTTGTACGGCGCTATGAGCAACGACTGTTGGATTATCGCAAACGTAAATTTTGACGATCGGATTGATTTCTATCTATTTTGAAAATTGGTGGATCACCCAAAATGAATTTGACTTCGTTGCCGTGACAATACTTTTAAACTAAACTGACATAGTTAAAAAGTGTACAAATTCTACAAAAGACATGCAAAATCTGGACCTGTCAGATATTAGAGTACAAGGTATCAACATCAATGTACATAACATCGGTTAAAGAGCATTCATTTCAAGCTGCAAACATGTATGTTTAGCTTGCAGAACATTATGTGAACATTTATGTTCTTCATATAAGAACTTGTCTTGCCACAATATTCTACTACAACGCGTAAGGGAAGGGCTACGTCTTGTAATCACTCTTATAATTATGGGCAACAAAAACCTGCCGCAGCATTACTGCAGCTTTCGATAGTGCAAAACACTTTGGAAACATTTCATTTTGAAGTAATGTAGTTATGAAAAAGGAATATCGGTTTGTAAGCCCCCCAAAAATGTAATCTGAGAAGCGCTACTGACGATGCTCCTCATATTACGTATTCCTATAAGGGGTTATTGTAAACGTGGACGTACTCGCTCCTGACTTTCTCCCGATATCTTAAAAACGCGACCATATCTTGAAATGATTGTTCACATTGTTTTATGTAAGCGTCTGCATTTATATCGGGTAAAAAGAGTCGAACGGATCTGGAAACCAAAACTAATTTGTATTATGGGTTGAACAAGGACAAATTTACAAGAGCTGAATTTGAGCCCGTGCCCTCCGGGATACCATGCCGACCGCACTCTACAAACTGAGCTATACATAGCCCAAATGTTGTCGATATAGTTTTTAAATATATTTTTGTCCTCGGGGTGTCAGGCAAAACTACCATCAGTTAAAATCTTGCCTTTCTCAAACCACGGCTTGGGCTCCGGCTCAGGCTTAGGCTCCGCGTTCTGTGTACGCAGCTTGCATTTAACCTGCATTTTGGAGCAGCGCGTATTGCACGGATATCAGCACGCGGAGCCTGAGCCGGAGCCCGAGCCGAGCTTTGAGAAAGGCCCCAATGGACCCTTCCCATTGATCTCCATTATACTGACTGGATAGGACATCGCGTCCAAACGCAGGCCGCGCGCGTATTTTTTAAAACGGGTGAAGACCGTTCGTCACACGAAATGCGCTGTACACTTTTAAACGGAGTTGCTGCAAGCAGAGAGAAGTTTTCGTCCTTTTAATTGTCATTTTGGGATAAATACAATTGGAGTCGGATCAAACAAACTAAAAATGCTGATGGTGAAGTCATGCGCGGCTGTCAATCACTGGAGGAGGGAAAACTGAGTCGGCAAAGGGATTGTCTTTCCATAAGTAGGTAGGCCTTTGCATTTTTTTAGCGATTCATATTATTATTATTATATCTAACGTTACAAATATGAGCCGGAAATTTAAACTATCTTTCATAAAATATTTATTATAGGCCAAGTATTTGTTACTTTTACCGAGCAATACTATTTTTGTTTTCGCTCCGTTACAGATGGTTGTCTGGAATCGACGAGGACGGGAAGCCCGGATTTCAACAGATGTTTGTCATAGCATCAATAATTAAAAGGTTCGGGAAAGCGACAAGTATATGCGAATATGTACAGACGATACAAGTTCGTTGAGAGGATCAGTCATCTCGGAAATAGCCGACTTCGTTATTTGTGACCAAAATAAAAATATTTATTTCTGGCAGAGCAGTAAAACGGTTATGGAAGTTTTGCTGTTGGGATTGTTTTTCAATTAACATGATGAATAGAAGCTTCACAATAAAAAGTTTAAATTTGTTAATGGAGTCAACTCTCACTTATCACATTGTATTTTGTTTTCATCTTTCTTGTTCTTTTCCCTCGATTTTAGCGAGTATGTAGTTCTCACTCTAGTGCCTACTCGAATTGTTTATTGTAGGAGCGACTCTTGTTTTGTCTTTATATGGTTTATTGCCATTTTCTCAATGAACTGAAAGAATAAAAAAAAACATGTAACCTGAATCCCAATACAGTTTCTCGGCCGAGTGTTTGTTTAGAAATTTAAATATCATTATCATAATACTAATAGGGCATTTGATAGAAACAAATGTAAAGTTAGTTTGCTTTATTGCATTTCACTCAGAAACTTTTTCATACTTCAAACTATCGATCGTCATGTTTTCCCCACATTTCTATTCTCAATTTACAACTTCAACTGACAGACTCAAACCCGACCAAGTGCACATTAATTTACCCGTTTGAAGGAATTGCGCCGCCATTGTTGGGCCGCGTGTTTATGCACGCAGCATAGCGCAATGTCCTATCTAGTCAGTATAATGGAGATCAATGACCCTTCCCATGAAATATGCTAATTACATTCACGCATGCGTACAGACCCTGTTGGTTGGCAAACGCCATAGAGTTGTGCACTAAGCAGACGCGCAATCGCGTCTGCGTCACGCACCCATTAGCCGTGTACAGAACATAGATATGAAATAGAATAACTAGATCGGCCGCGCGTACATACGCGGGTTCTGGCATGGGGGCTGCCATTGCGTGAACATTTTCTGTGCGTTGCCGTCAGCACGTGACTTTTTGCCGTCAGCACGTGACATTTAGCGCGTCAAAGGCCTATCTCCCGTGTTCATTTCCGCGCGTCGCCTTTCGAACCTGAAATTTTTACCGCGTC
Organism: Asterias amurensis; assembly: GCF_032118995.1. Taxonomy (NCBI): domain Eukaryota; kingdom Metazoa; phylum Echinodermata; class Asteroidea; order Forcipulatida; family Asteriidae; genus Asterias; species Asterias amurensis. Next base: position 19,271,647 of record NC_092653.1, on the reverse strand, counting down.
CATGGCGAACAAAAACTTGTTCTACACAGGCAATGGCGCGTATGTACGCGCGGCTGATCTAGTTATTTTTATTATATATCTATGGTACAGAACAGCGCGATGTTACCTCATTTTGCCAACCAAAACGTTAGTGCGCACGCGCTACGTGCAATTTACATATTTCATGGGAAGGGTCTATTAAGCCTAGCCCTGGAGGCCACACTTTCGTTTTGTACTACAGTGACGTCCTGGACATCAGGGTACATTTCTGGGGCGGAAAATTTTCACAGCTTCATAACTCAAATCTTACCTGCAAGAAACCACTAGTTTCAACAGATTCACATTCTATGGCGGCATACATTTTTCTGCGGTGGGTTTTGGTCCTCATATGTTCCTCACAAATCTGTCATTTTCGTGAAATAATGCAGCTCCAACGTTAAAAAATTCCCGTTTCGATCGTTTTCTCACAGTGTTGTCTGTTGTCGTGCATACGCGTACATTCGCGTGCAAGACGCATGATGCAAGCTTAGACGCATGAATTCTCGGTCACCGTATATTGACTGCACAGCTTTAACACGCAACACATTTCAAAATTTGCGCGTCGTGCGTGCGTCTTGCGTACACACGGCAGACTGTGAGAGGAGTACGAACAAAAATAGGAATTCCTTAACGTTGGGAGCTGCATTATTTCATGAAATTGACGGATTTGTGAAGAATAACTTACGATCAAAACACACCGCAGAAAACATATGCTGCCATGGAATGTGAATCTGTTGAAATTGGTGCTTTCTTGCAGGTAAGATTTAAGTTATGAAGCTGTGAAATTTTTCCGCCCCAGAAACGGGCCTTTATAGTTAGGACTCTGTTCCTGTGTACAGAGAAAGAGTCCTATATATCCTCCCCTTACCAGTGTTCACGCTATTATGCCTTTTTCTTTGAATTGGGAAAAAATAATGATGCCTTATATCAACCGATGCCCTAATTACCTTCTTTTGTTAATATGAAGTATGCAAACATATATTAAAACTTGATGGACTTTGAAATGTTCACACTACACACCAATCTTCGATGACTTCAACTGGCCCCATTTGTTTTGAGTTTTTCCTGTTTTCACGGCACACCAGAAACCATGGTTTCCCGGTGAAGCCATACATGGAAGAAACATCTACAGTGACTACAAGTGTTCTTTGAGACCCTGTGTATGACTCTATAGCCAGCAGTTGTCTTCGTTTTATTTAAAATATTTTTTAATGAAATTTAAAAATTACCATGGTAATTTGCAAAAAATAACAAAAATAAATAATTAAATAAAAAGTGTGAATAATCAATGGCTTTCAAATCTGATTTTCATTTATTTTTGTCCCCTTTTTTTCTCTTAAAATTTATAATAAAGCGTATAAATAAACAGTGATAGTTGAATCAACAAGCTGATCGTTTAAATTTTAATATTAATAATAATATTGATCGGAGGGTTAAAAAAAAAATCTCAAAAAATATTAGAAAATGATATAAGGCACATGGCTTCTTTAAGCCTCTGTATTTTTTTTTCCAGAATGCTCAGCAAAATATTCAGACACATGATTTGATCACCATGAATTGTGAATTGAAATAGTGTTTGATGAAACTTTTTCGGTGGGCAAATATTTTTATATGGCCTCAACATTATGACATATTTTTGTACCTTGTAGATATGCCTAAAATACAAAACTTTTTGCATTTACAGGTGCAAATATCCAGTGGAGCCTTACGTGTTTCTAAGTTTTTGTCAAGGGAGAGGAGACTCTTTGCCTGGCAAATAAAACCACACAATTTGTATCTAGGGACTGTTTACATCGAGCACAGAGAGGTAAAAGATTTGCCACGATTTTTGGGACACCTCGAAAACAGGACCTCCTACGATATAGGGCTATAATAAGCCCTAACATTGGTGATTTCCCAATGAATGTTTTGTAATTGCCTCGGGTTGCCAGTCAGAAAGTATTTTAATCTAAACCTGCCTCGTGATTGCACCCAAGCTAACCGTATATCACAAAACTGCTTTCTCTAGAAGACTTTCAGAGCATTCTGATCGAAACGTCGAGTTGAAACCACCATCAAAACCACCCTAACTCATTAGACATAATTATGCATCACATGGTGTTACCGCAAACTAGTCTATATTATTACATAATACAACCTAAGTGTCTGTTACAACTAAATTGAACGAATTCAGATGATATTAACATGATAAGGACACTGTTTAAGAAGGACACGTTGCCTTAGACTCGGCGAGTTTGTCTATGAAAAGCGTTTGAAACCGTTTGTTATAAAATGATGTCACAGTGACGTAAATAGGGGCCTGAGCAGTGGGATTTGCTGTTCAAAACCTGTGACAAGATTAAAGGAACACGTTGCCTTGGATCGGTCGAGTTGGTCTTTCAAAAGCGTTTGAAACCGTTTGTTATAAAATGATGTCACAGTGACGTAAACAGGGGACTGAGCAGTGGGATTTGCTGTTCAAAACCTGTGACGAGATTAAAGGAACACGTTGCCTTGGATCGGTCGAGTTGGTCTTTCAAAAGCGTTTGTAACCGTTTGTTATAAAATGCATATGGTAAGAAAGATGTTTAAAAAGTAGAATACAATGATCCACACACATTTGCCTCGAAATTGCGTGGTTTTCCTTTTACTTTGCGAACTAACCCGGTCGGCCATAAATTTGACTCCCATAAATGGCCGACCGTGTTTGTCGACGAGGTAAGAGGAATACCACGCAATTAAAACATCTTTCTAACCATATGCATTTTATAACAAAAAGGTTACATACGCTTTTCAAAGACCAACTCGACCGATCCAAAGGCAACGTGTTCCTTCAAAATATGATACTGTAGCGGCGGTGCCGATCGACCGGTAGGGGGCGCCAGCACGACTCCCCATCGGAGCACCGCTGGCAACTCAAGCAGGCCGATCGGTATATCTGCTCGCCAGAGAGGGCGCTCTCTGGCTCAGGTTTCTGTTTCGTGTAATTTCATGACTTTGTTGTGTGTAAATAAACCTCCAAAGGAACGGACAGAAAAGGCAGTTAATTGTACCTCAATTGTGTCATTGAACTGTGTACAACGCAACCCACGCTACAATACTGCCGAATCACAACACTACGGGAGAGGATGCTGAATATTAATGCACAAAAATGTGCAGTAGTTGTTTCGTTGACGTCATCGTGTTCTTCTCTGCGTTGGCCTATGTTAATTTGTGTTTATTTCATGTGTTTGGCCATCAGACCCGTCCAGGGGATCGGGAGCGCACGCCCCTTTTCCTTTATGAAAAAAAACATCCACGAAAGGGGATTGTTCCTAATACAGCTAAAAGAAGAGGTTGGATTTGTGTATCCTCTATTCTTTAAATTGATCGTCTTATTTTAAAATGTTGTCGGTGCTTAAATGACCAATAGGCCTATATTTTGCGAACAAACAGCAGGAACGCATAAACATTCTAAGGCGTTTCGATTGAATTTTTTCGCAAAATAATATTTTTATGTCACCAGTATTTTTTCATGTGCTCTCCGGGTTTAAGCAAGTTTTTCGTTAACAAAAAGTCTGAACCGGGCGTTGCTCCACGTGGTTCGCTATGCCAATCAACATGTATATTATGTGAATTTGATGTACAGTGTTAAACATTAAGGGGGAATGGACACTTTCGGTATCAAACTCTTGTTAACAACGAACACTTGTAAATAATAAACATCTGTCACATTGTGATAAACAACTCCCTCTGTAGTACTGTAAGTTTTGAGAAAGCAGTAACTTCTCGTTCTGAATGGGAAACTAAACTATAAGGCCTGAAACCTTTTCTTGCATTTGTGAGTTGGTGCACTCTTGTGCATTTTCTTGCATTTTTCTGGTTACTTCGACGACCAAATGAATGCTAATGCTTTTAAGACTGCACATGCGTGTCAGGAATGTTTGGGAAAAAGTGCAACAGCTGTGAATACGTGGACAGAAATTATACCCATTCAGAAAGGGGCGATCGGTCACTCCTTAATCAAATTGATTTCCGTCTTTCTCACAGGTTTGGAGATTGTATTGGATGACGTAACACTGCAACTAACTCGCGCCGCTTCATGTTGTGGTAGCTGCAGTAAGTCGTCGTATGAAACCATTGAACTGGTCTGCAAATGTCAACCCGCCTGCGTCATTTATGGGGACTGTTGTTTAGATTATGCTCTCTTCTGTACTGATGTCGAGACGGGGACAAGTGGACATACTTTAGTTGGGATGGAAAATTGCACCAATGATCGAGTCAATAGCTCCTTCACAAAGGAGGGCGAAGTCTCAACTTCCGAAGATAAGTGCCGAGTATACGCGGAGAAAGCGACATATGAATTGGTTCAAGAGTATCTCTGCCAACTGAGGGCGCTGTGGTCACCAGTAATTCTCAAACGACGATCAACTCAACAATTCGCTAATCTTCCTGGAAAATATTATGCGATGATACAGGATTGTAGAGTGGATGCATCAGAAGATGAATTGCATGCCTGTCAGATGGAACGCTCAGTGTTTAACGTTGAACACCTTTCTGATTTGATAGCACTGCTCCCGGTAACCGCTGCGAATGGGCTACATTATATGAACATTCATTGCGCTTTGTGTAATGGTTACGACTACCCAAACGTCATATTTTGGAGTATTTATTTTGGTTGCTCCCGACGCGATTTTGATATTGATTCTGAATTACAGAAAACAAACATTTCGCTCGTGGCAACAAACTGTTTTATTATCAGATATATGGAACCTGTCTATCCGTGGGAGGTGGAGCCATTTAGGTGGTTTAGATACTATCAATGCGAAGACTCACCGAACTGGGACGCGTGCCGTGCCTACCGGTTACCATATGATAACACTGATAACATACACTGTTCGCTGTGCATTGACGCTATAATAGCGGCTGCAAGAGCGGCTAGAAACGGTACCAACGTCGGTTATCATAATCCCGTCGATCGGGGGGTTCCAGATTATCGAACCGCCTCCTTCTTATTGTTTTCGCCGTTGGAAGGTGTAAGTTTGTTTCGTCGTCCCAGTCGTCATCTGACGTCGTCTTTCAAGCCAACATGCGATCAAGGACAAGTCTACAAACAGTCGTCCGGTGAGTGTCGTGACCATTGTCCGTTCGGCCAGGTAGTTGCAGATGATGGTTTCACGTGTGTTTCTCTCATGAACCAAAGCAACTACTCCTTAAGATTTGACACCCAAGTTCCTTACGGGAGATTCTCCTGTGAAGTTTTTATCCAAACCGAATTCCCCGTTGATGATAAGAAAGTGTTTTCTTTAGCTCTTTTCCGTCAGATATTGGGTGATGTTTCGTTTGACACTTCTGAACTAAAACCCGATAACTCAAATAAAATGTATCCGAATCCAAGTTGCTCTCGTAGTAAAATGCCGTACCCGTACATTCTATCTGCTGTGACTCAAGTCAGCAACACAACCAGTATCGAATCATTGTCAGAGTTGGTCTTAGACGCCTTGAATAAAACAACGTGCTTGGAAATTACCAGCATGTCTCTTTCAGTGTCCGCAGTTAGAATAAGGAATTTTGATCAAGTGTTCCTGCAGGATCAATGTGCAAAGCAAGGTCAAGAGCTCAACAAGTATGCGTTGGATGTGTATCAAATCATCTTAGTCAAGGGTGTTTCTTACATTAAGTTCTTACTAGACAATGAGACTTATGCCCTTCCATCGCTCACGACGAGGCAAGAAATAACCCATGCAGCAGGAAAAAAGACTGGACTGTCTGTTTTGACTTGCAGCGTCAAATTAATCTGCCCAATCGATGTGTTAGATTCAACTGAGTTTAAAGTAACGGCGATGGACTCAATGCTGGTGTATCGTGACGCAGCTGGCCGAAATCTATCATCTAGTGATGTCATCGTGATGTCACAAGGAAAGATAGCCGTTTGCCATTCCGAAACCGAAAACCCAAAGTTCCCCAAAAACGAATACGACACTAGCGATATAATATTATCAATGGTTGGTATGTCTATTTCTCTAGTGTTTGTAGCGATGTCTCTGTTCACTTACTACATGTTCCCTGAACTGAGAAATCTGCCTGGTAAGAACATGATGAGTTTTCTGGTTGCTATGTTTGCACTATTGGTGACGTTCCTCTTAGCAGTCGGGTCCCCTCTGTCTCAGCTCACCTTGGGTACAAAGGCTTCTTGTCTCACCTTTGCTGTTCTTATCCACTATTTCCTGATGGCCGTCTTTTTCTGGAGTAACATTATCTCTGTTCACTTTGTGCGCACATTCAGCCTCGGTGTTCGTAAGAGGCTCACAGAATCGACCAACGACGGGCGAGAATTCTGGCTGTACTCGCTCTACGGATGGGGTGCTCCCATTGTCATTGCAGGAGTTGGCTGTGCGTTGCACTTCTTAGTTGAGATTGGTGGCCAGAGGGAGAATGTCTATAACGGTTGCATGATATCCGGTTGGGAGGTTGCTACCTACCTGGTGATCATTCCTTTATCGTGTCTCATGTGTCTTAATGCGGTGTTCTTTACTGTCACATTGGTGAGGATAAGGACGACCCAGAAAGATGTGGAACTGGTCTGTGAGAAGAAAGGACGACTTGAGACTTTCCATATGGAGTTGAGTCTCTTTGTAAAGGTAGGTGAATTCAAAATGGAAGAAGTTATCCAAGCTTACGGTCATTTGTACAAGACTAAAGCTGTTAAATACTCCAAACTGTCATTATTGAGGGCAAACCTGTCAAAAGCATGTGGTTTGTTTTGGAGCCCCTTTTCATATTGAGCCCAGCAAGAGCATTACTTGCAGTTCGGACAAAATTTCGAATTTCTTCTACAAATTTTTGAAAAAAGTGTATTTTTTAAAGGAAAAAATGTGTATGTTTTTTTTTTACCTAACGGGTAAACGACATGATTGCACCTAGTTTGTAATAACTATAATGCATTTGTTTTTATTCTTCGCACAGACCTTTGTAGCTACCGGTTTGCTGTGGTTTGGCATCTTCATCGTTGATCATTTTGAGGACCGTGTTTTCTCCTACGTCATCACTGTCATCTTCACCCTCCAGGGGCCCATGTCCTTCTTTGCTTTCGCGTTTACCGAGCGAGTACGAGGCATGTGGGCCAAGAAGATATCGAGCGCCACCAATCGACATGGAAAGTCCAGCAATGATGTTTACAAAGTCAGCGCAATCAGTAGATCGACTATGATGTCGTCGGAGCGTGCGGCTGACCCTCCAGAAATGGAGGCAAAGTTCACCCAAGCTGTCATTGCAATTAATGACGGATGTAAAAGTGAATGTGCAGTCGATAATCCACTTAACGAAGATTGTTAATCAGTCACGTAATCATGTTGCACAATTTAATTAAACTCAATAACATTCATTATCTAATCAATTCAATTCACTTTTGTATTTTATTCGGTTCATTCACATTCAATTGAATTGACTATAATTTCCAACCAATGCAGTTAAGTATCAATCAACTCAATCAAACTTTATTGTGCATAAAATGGTAATTCTGCTTACTACATAAAAATATGTATTAAATTACAGAATTACAAAAATGTGCTAATAACAATCGTTAACGCTTTTAATAACATAAGATAAATACTTTAGGGACTACCTGTCAAAATGTTACGATTAAAATTGTGTTAAAAAACAAGAGTTTACAGACAACTTCTGGTTCAGCTCGAACCTTTCAGCTTCCTATCAGAACTCATTTTCTCATAAAAATCATGTAGGCATAATGGATATGTGTTTCACTGATTAAAGATGACTTAGACTGAATTAAAATGTGTTCAAGACAGTTGGCTCAAAGCCAAATATTAAGCAGAGGCACACTATATTTTAGCTCTTCAACACCATTTTCCCCGAATTTTGAAGGCGAGTTACCGGTGTGGCAAGGGATTCTGCCCCCCCCCCCCCCCATTTAATTAACACCTTGTATATTCTTCTTCTGATTACACCATCTTTTGAATTAAATAGTTGATAGGAATTAACTTCTGCTTTCTATCATAACTCGTTCTATAACTTACTCCTTAGTTACAACTGCGACCCGCTGAGATGAATATTAGTAGGCCTATAGTTTCTGCACGTGTCGGCGTCCTTTTAACCAACTACACTAATGATGCAAAAACACGTGTCTCTGTAAGCTTTTGAAACTATTTATGTGACGTCACTCGACGAAGAAAAACACTAACGAACCTGCAGTTGAGTGTTGATTAATAAACTAAAAGTTAATTGTTCGACCGGAAAATGAATGTCTTTCCGAACTGAAATTCAAACATGTTTTAGCTGAAGTTTTCAACTTACAATTTCCAGAATAAGTTATAATTGTGACCAAACTTCGTTTTGCAAAGCACACAACTAAGACAATAGAATGATCATGGAGGATAGGATTAAAGTAATACTTTGAATTATTAACAATAACAGTAATGTGAACTGCACGGCTTTCAGAAATTCGCAACGAATAATTTGCTTCAGTTGACCTCTGTGCTCAACTCCTGTGAAACTTTCGCTACTTGTGCGCCTCAAGGCAAGCGCAAACATTCGGCGCTTGCATGTGTAAGCGGAGAATGGTGATTGTAAATGCAAGAGTTTTATTGCGAGCGCCGCATTTTTTTGAAGTGTAAGCCTCTATAGCCTTGAAACTAAGCCCTGTTTTGTGTAAGTGGGTTGTTGGCACATGAGGTGAATTAAGCTTAATGTGTACAAATCTTGTGAGACTGGCCCATTTCATGGCTCTGGTTACTCGTAAGCAAATAAATTACGCTAAAAGCGGGAAAAATTATGCGCTTACATCGAGCGTGTTTCACAGTTTACCAGGTAATCTTTGCTCGCGTTCGTGTAAACCCATAATTACTTTGTATTCTTTGCTTCAAAGCCTGCACATAGGTGCTTCGGCGCTTGCACAGTAAGCGGAGAATGGTGATTGTAAGCTCAGAATTTCGTGCTTAGCATAGTACTGGACCTTGTTCTTGTGTAAGTTGGTTTAGTTTGCCCTAGTCCTACTTACTAACAACTTGTTAATGAGGGGAATTTATAGCTTGTATGTATACATCTTGTGAAACCTGGGCCCAATTTCGAAGCTATACTTACCGTAAAATCATTGAATCGCAGCTTTCGTAAGCAAGGAATTCTGCACTTACACAGCTTAGCATAGGATGTCTTTACTTGTGTGTGCGTGCAAATTCATTGTTGTATGTATTTGCACTCTTGCAGTAAGCGAAGAAAGGTGATCTTGGCAGCGCATATTGCACTGTGCAGTTGAGCTATGAAATGAGGCCCTGGTTAGCTTAAATTATTTAATTAATTTTCTTAGTTATGTTGACTTGAATATTCAATTAGCCAATCTTTAGGCCACCATAGTCTAACAAATCCACATCTGATTGTGAAATGCCATTGTTCTTCGATTTATACCTGTGGGAGAATGTACTGTATGATATTCATTGGCTCCAAACGGTGACGACGTCACTATGACATGCGTAACGTGACATCATTATTGCACGCTTTGTATTATGCACAAACACAATGGTTGTGGTAAAATTAAAGAATATGGGTAAAAATCGTTCAATTCTGGTCACCTAATGTACACGTTTTTGAAGAAAAAAACACGAATGCTTTTGGTGTGTTCGTGGCAATTGTATAGAGCCCTAATGCGACCGCTGGGATACAGGACGCCATGTGAGAAGTTGTTGAAAGAACATAAACAAATTTAATAATTGACTTTATACAAGTTTGTCTGCATTCCTCGTGCGGTTAGGAAAACTTTGTGATTAAAACACCATCAAATTGTCAACACTCAAACTTACTGTTTCGTTTCCAGTCACTGCTTATGTTTCACTGTGTGCATGTTTGTTGTGTTGTCATTTAGCCTTTGAGAATCTGCTAGGGTCGAAACGTCAGGCCATTACTATTTTTTGCTAGATTTATTTTAATACATTTTTAAACGTGCGATGGGTTTTCTAGCCTGTACATCTGATGTTACACTTCGAGGCTCGTGATTTACTCCATAGATGTGCCGTTGAGCCTACGTCAATCCCCGTCCATATTAACCTTCATCTATACATTAAAGGAACACGTTGCCTTGGATCGGTCGAGTTGGTCTTTAAAAAGCATTTGAAACCGTTTGTTACGAATTGCAATGGTTAGATAGATAATTTAAAAGTAGAATATAATGATCCACGCAAACATGCCTCGAAATTGCACGGTTTTCCTTACACGTCGCGAAGAAACACGGTCGGCAATTTATGGGAGTCAACATTTTGACTCCCATAAATGGCCGACCGTGCTAGTGCGCGACGTAAAAGGAAAACCGTGCAATTTCGAGTGATACTTGTGTGGATTATTATATTCTACTTTTAAAATATCTTTCTAACCATATGTATTTCATAACAAACGGTTTCAACTGCTTTTAAAAGACCAAATCGTCCGATCCAAGGCAACGTGTTCCTTTAATTTCACATGAAAAATTGAGTGAATTCCGACGTACATGTACTGAACATAATACACAGTGCAATCTGCATGCTGATAGTAAGCTTTTCATCAACCTCATTGCCAGGGGTGGGGATCTTGCCGCGCCATTTATTCCCAGCATGCCTTTCTCGATCATAACCAGGGGTTACATACGTACGCAGAGCTAGCGGGTGATACGGCACGCTGCCCATGGTAGCGAGGTTGGCTTTCCATATCTTTGTTTTGATTGGTTTGTGGTGATGTTCGTCAGCTGCAACCACATCACCTCTGACCAAACACAGGGGGAAAGCTTACGTCACTGCACGTAACAAGTTTCAAATGAAACCATTGGGTGCGTTCTATTAGCTTCCCTGTGTCGACCCCGCGATGCTCGCTCGGGTGAGCCCCTGACAACAACATTAAAACGATCACTCGCCCTCATGTGGTGACATCAAGCACATTGGGCCAGTCCCAAGTGACCCTTTCCACAAGCAGGGCACTTGGGACTGACGCGGGTAGCCCCTGGAATGCCGTCAAAGCTATTCGAACGTACCGGGGCAGACCGGGTCGACCCAGGGAAGCTAATCAAACGGTATCCAATGAAATCACCGTTTTTATTCTGGAGGATAGAGACAGGGGACCAAAGAAGTTTTCAGCAAAATAAAACATTTTAACAATTCATGATGCCATCGACCTGTTTTCATATAGCTATTAGTATTAAATACACAGAAAATGCTTAGCACCTAGAATACGCTATAGCAGAAACAAGTTACCAGCCAACATACCTTGTTATGTATGTGACTGGTTCCCTGTGAATTGTTGCTAGCAGAAAGATTTGGTAATCACAATTGTCTACTGAACTGGTTTATGAAGTTGGGCCCATAATTATCAGTGTTGTGTACGCCACCAACAATTTCTCAACAATTCAAAGTTCCCAATTAAGGCCTATTGAAGGTACTGAACACGTTTGGTAAATGTATAATTACTTGGTGTATCCCAAAATGCGTATAAAATATAAAAACAACGTGAACATTTGTACTCAATTGGTCATCGAACTTGCAAGAGATTAAGAAAGAAAAACTCCAGTGTTGCATTCTTTGTGTGCTTTCAGATGCATAACAATAACTTGAATGAGAAACTACCTCTTTCTCAAAAACTCGTTACTCCAGAGGGAGCCTTTTATCGCAAAGTTTTAAACTGTTAACAGCTCTCCATTACTCGTTACCAAATACATTTTTATGCTAACAGTTATTTAATAGAGTAACTACCAAAAGTGTCCAGTTCCTCTAAATTGTTTGGAAAATACTACATTTGGGGGATAGTGAGGGTGTGGGACCTAGGGGGAATATGAGGGCTGATAGTTGAACATTCCCATTCGTTCCTTATTTGTTATCGTTAACTTGCAGCCCATCTACCCCCTCCTTGATTGCATTCCAGGCATATAGTATATCTTCTGACTCAGTTTGGGCCGCACATACAGCAAATCGAATGATGAATTGCTGATTGAGGTGACTTCCAACCATGAAGATTTTTCCGGTCTTCGTGACCCTGTCAAGTAGCTCTTCATTGAGTGTGTCGGACCCCTTTTCAAGGAAACCAAGGACAAAGTGTAAATTTTATATTTTGGAACAAACGCAAAGAAAGATGACGAGTCTTTTAAAGGGTATAATTATGTACTTTTTCCTAACAAACAAAAATGTCTACAGATTTACATTAAACTTACACAGTTTGAAGATTATGATAGTAGAAAGCTTCCCTTGAAGCTTTACTTACTGAGGTGCTGTAGTTTTTGAGAAATGAGTAAAAGTAATTTTAGCATGTAAAAACGTATTAACCAGTTATGCTATGGTTTTGGTATAATATCATAACTGTTAAGGGGATTTTACATGCTAAACTAATTTTGATCTCATGAGACCAAAATTATGTTGTGACTTGTTTTATTCATTTATCAAAAACTTGTAATATTTGAAGGGACACTTTCCACTATCATTATCTTCAAACCCTGAATGTAAATCTGTGGACATTTTGAAAAAGTATCCGAATCCTTTAAAACCAGTTGTCACATGTAAGTTGCAATGCGAATCCAGGAAGATGCTTGTTCTTTTATTCTCTGAACTATAACCTTTGACATAACAATATTGAGTTTTTACCACTGATCCCTGTGGTACATTCGGGGAAGATGGGTCAGAAACAAAGTTTTTTGTATAATTTGCCACACACGGTCAATTTTACTAAAGGTTGTTTTAATTTTTTTGAACTTCTCATGAAATTTCAATGGTTTTAAGACAGTTTCAGATACTAAAACCTAACTTAAAAAATTAATTTAGTGTCCCACTTCCCCCATCATTTGGCTCAAGATGGAACGCATGCATAACGGGTCAGCTAATTATTAAGTTGCCATATGAAATTTCTGCATGGGTTAAACAGGGTCAAATCGGGGCTAAATGGGACAACAAAATGCATGACCATTACCAGAACCATCAGTCTTTATTGTGACGAGCTGAGTGAGTCAAAATTGGTTTGAAACAAAGTGTCATAATTATTTACAATAAAGTTAACATTTTTTAGAATTTCTAAAATAGCAGCATCAATACAATTGTATTTTTTCAATGAATGTCCCAACCGTTCAATTCATAAAAACCTGATGAGAAAATGTCCCGTTTTATCGCGTATATTAACCCCCTGGGATAAAATGGGACCCCCCCAAAACACCTAGATAAAAAATATTCGACACCCCCAGCTGTCAAGTACTGCTGTTATTTACACTGACCTTAAGCCGGAAGCACACCAACCCGAGCACTACGTCTGCAACGATTTCAAATCGGTCATCTTGCCTGACAAAAGACTCAAACTCACGAGCCAAACTCACTTGCTGTAATATCAAAGTTAAAGGATATGGCAGTCTTAAAACACACTATAAAGCATGGCATAAAAGAGCTGGGCAAACAAGACAATTAATTCAATTTGAAGAATTTACCATTCATCAGGAAGTTTTTATATTTCCTGTTTTCGAAACATTTTGTTTGTAGCCCTATGAAAAATGCCTGTCTGTGAGCAATTTCCATTGTATACTGTGTGCACAAATTACCCGAGTCTTAACTCTTAAACCAAGTGCGTGCCATGGCCCAGCGGTTAAGAGCATCGAAATCAAACTCTGGTATTTGTGTTCAATAGAGTGTGGGTCGAGTTCTGGTTATAACACCTGTATCCCTAATAATATTGATATAAGCAAGAACACAACACTTCTTCTTCCGGATCGGACGCAAAGCCGTTGGTCCCGTGTGTTGTGTAACGCACGTAAAATAAATCAGTGCACGAGTTCGCCCCTGTGTTGGTTTGATTGGCTGCATATTGTGCCAAAGCACCTTGTAAAAACATTACGTATGTAAAAGGATTGGGTCTCATAATTCAAATGTACCTTGCAGGAAAATGCCGAATGCTGTAGCGCCTCGAGGGTCACTGAGTGACGGATACGCGCAGTATATGAAATACTATTATTAGTATCACATACAAACAGTGGAAAACAGGTGAATTTTTGCACAATATACCAATAAACATGGACAGAAACAGCAGTACAATTTTAAACCAGAACAAATCTCACCTTCCTTACGTGCTCCTGGAGTTTAGTCACACCAAACAGCCGTAGGACAAACCACAACTTTAGAGACCGAAACCTCCTTCCCAGAGGGATATGCCAATGCTAAAAGGAAATTGAATAAAATCATCGAAAAGCTTTCTCAGTTGTTCTCACCAGCTGGGATTCTTTCAAATTTCAGCTAAAACGAGGAGGTATTATCTGCTTATATTTTACAGTATTTGCCGTTGGTAATACAAACTAAAGGCATGCATTTTATGTGTTATTAATTCTGGTCATGAAGCCAAATAGTCTCAGAAAAAAACTTAATCACTCTACAAGGCAAGACATATCCCCGTGAAGAGAAGACAGAAGTTTTAGCTTCAGGCACGGGAGGAATGCAACACATTATTTCAGGCCCAGGGAACCCCAAGAAACCAGAGGGACTGTGGAAACCCAATTCACTTAGTGCCCTGACGGGATTCGAATCTGGGTTCTAGGGGGTTAACGTGAAAGGTGAACAAAGATCAACAATGGGTCAACTCGACCGCCTTATCTTACCCTGTAATCTACCACTACATCTTGATGTTCATGCTTAAGGTACGTTGCATCTACATGAAAAGCACTCACTAAATCAATCTGATTGCGAACCCACATAGCTGAACAGTCGAAGTTGACTAACATCCACTTGTGTGGATTGAAGTTGAAAGAATCAGCAAACTGTAAAATAGTAAACAAATTCATCAACATGAGGCAAACACAAACAACAAAACGTCTGCTCAGGACTTTAATGTAATTAGTGCAGTTTGTATGGGTTTCATATTTGCTTTTGCCTATTTTTGAGCCCCTATGCAAATGCGTTTATTGATCGAGGGAGGTATTCAAAGTATTTGACAACAAGGACGTTCATTTTATAAGTAAAACAATGTGGGAGATGTTGCCCTATTTTTTTTTTTTTAACAATACGCATTATGACCTTTTGATTTCCTTCGAATGGTTGATGTATGGTTTTCTAGTTACGAGTAGTAATGAACAACGAGGTTTTGAAACTCAGTGTGGTCACCTTGTGAGCCAAGGTCGTGATGATTGGGGAAGCTGTAGACTGGTCCCCTGCCTTATCATAGGCTGGTGAACAAAAGCTGTGCTTCTCCACGGACCAAGGTACTGCATTTTGTTTGAAGTTACACCTTTTAGTCTCTTTTATATTAACAACAATTAATTGACCAGATTACTCTGTATTGTACACTATTTGCAACATTAAATAAACGTATATATCTATCAATCTATCTATCTATCTATCTATTCAGAACCAGTGATTTCATTGGATACAATCATTTCGTTGGATACACGAGCAGTGACGTATAAGCTTTCTATATCTGTGTTTTGATTGGTCTGTAGGTGATGTGTGGCAGCTGTTCTTGCGCTCGTCTGTAATGAATCTAGGTTAAAGGTGATTATGGACGGGGATTGACCTAGGCTACAGGCCACGAGCTTCGAAATGTGTCAGATGGTCAGGCTAGTAAAGCTGTAACTCCCATAGAGCACACTAATAACGGCCATGGATGGTAATCAGTGAGTCGGCATACTTACGAGGTAAATCCATCGTCAGTCCCAGTAGTGCACGTGCTCGGAACTAAGGCCCTTTTCGAATCCACGGCTTCGGCTTTAGATTCGGCTTCAGGCTCCTCTCGTCTGAAGCCCTGAGCACGTACGCAATTAGTCAAAATAGCCGCGGGGACAAGCAAGCCTGGGCCGAATCAACGCTCAGCGAAGCCGTAGTGTCGAAATTGGCCTATGTTAACAACAACAAAATACCAGGGAGGTCTGCTGCCACCTAGCGTTCCAAAGTCTCACATTTTCCCTGATCGTGAACTAAAATTTGATGGGAACCTTCGGCTCGTATACCATAAGGATACTATGGACATGCAATTCTTAAAGCCTGTTTAAGAACTTCATAACGTACAAGTTGTGTCTTTCCCTTAATCCCTTGAAAACTGGAAATACCATAGTGCACAAATTTCAGGAAGGAAATTGGCTTTTTACAAACCTCCAGTCCATCTGCCAATGGCCGGAACTCTGGACATATAAACGACGTCCCAGCATACGCAGCGTCTACATGTAACCAGATGTTCTCACGTTCACCTGAAACAAAGTTATCATTCAATATTAAAGGCAAAGTATACATTTAATTTTGGAAATGTTCCAAGTTTTAATTTGATATCGTTGATGCGTACAATGAAACTTACATGTGAATTTTTAATTTCAAAAGGTGGTCGAGTAATTGAAATATCGCCGAAAATCTTCGTTAACGCTTTTACCAGATTAAAATTTTGGGGCGTCAAGGCTAATAATATGTTTACGTATCAACATTATAGTGTGAAATGTTTCTCGAAAATGATGTATACAATCGAAAGCTGCTGCAGGCTTCAAGTAGGTTGTGTTGCCATCATTGTTTATACTCTAAGTGTAAATAAGTATATTACTTATCATCCAACGCCAACTACAGCTATATTTTGTACACAGCAAAACGAGTGATAGTTGTCAATTGGATGACTGCTTGACAATGTGGTAGGTGAAACTTGTGACGTTAGCCCACTGTCTAAAGCAAAAGGCCTATCACTCCAAATGGAAAAAATTTAAAATTAATTCATGTTTGATGACGATTGCATGTATTTATATGCAACTCCAGTTTTTTAACTGCGATGCATGATTGAATTGAATTGAATTGAATTGAATTAATTGTAGAGTCGTTTAAACGCTAGGTGGCAGCAAACAGGTAAATTGTAATCGTTTGGTCAGTCTGAACATGCTAACATTTCTAAGAACTGTAAAAACAGTGGATACCTGGTAAGTCTGCTGCCACCTAGTGTCACCAACAAGTCTCCTTTTAGGGACCAATCAATTTTATGATTGAAAAATAAATCCAAAATATTTATTTTTAAATCTAAAAATTGGATTGGTTTCCAATTGCAATCTTTTGGATTCATTTAGAGTATACCTGAGACGCTCTCAGTTACGGGTCGTCTGGACAGTACAGCTAAAGGCACATTATTCAATTCTTATTCATAAATACCTCAGACAAATTCGCTATTCCTATTGGTAGAGAGCGCGTCACGTGGGGTGTTTAAACGGTTGATAACAACCAGCTGGAGATGTTTATTACCCGTTGTTTTCGGAAACTACACTCTGGGTCTTGATGCGCAACGTTCTCGTTACGGTCTCCGGCTCGGGCCTTTATCACACGGCAACGACCCTGACGGTTTTAAACGGCCATTTAGGAACTCGTCGCTACCCTTTTATTCCCTTATTTACACACACCCACCAAAACTACAATTGCTTACATATTGCACCAATTTCTGTCAGATTGTCGAAGGCACACGATGTAGTAGTTCCAAGATTTACACAAACCTACCGGGGGAAAATAAACTACAATTAAAAGCTGTACAAGACCTGGGTATTTTGCCTGTCGTAATGGGTATCCACTAGGAGCCTGGCTGGTAGAGCAGACTGCAACACCTTCCCAACTTTTCACGAAGCAATTATGGATGTTATGCTTTGCTCAATGGCACCAGTTTCGTGACCGGAAATCGAACCCCCACTCTGCTGTTGACAACTCCATAGTTTGGGTCCCGTGTACTAGACCACTCGGCCATGACTGAATAAAGGGGTGATAAGGGCGTAAACAGCTTCTGGGACAATTTTATTAGGAATGAAACTTACGAATGCAGGAATGAGTCCATTTGCCTTGTCTTCTTTGATAGCCTGTGCCAGTGTGTCCCCTCGTAGCGCAAACTTAGCATCTGTTGGAAGCTTTCGCATTCTGACTGAGCTGATCAATGACGCTCTCTCTACTGAAGAATGGGCCTAAACAATGTACATAACTAACGTTAAATGCACTAATAAAGACCAGGGCATAAGTAGAATTAGGTTTTTACACTTTTGGTGTTATTATAAAATTATACTTGATTTCTGGTAATGAACTTATTACCAAGTGAACTTAAATGGACTTAATCATTTCTGCTTGCATCGCTATGTGAACCAGAAACACCAGAGATTTAACCCCTACTTGTCTACATACTGTAGGTGTTCCGATGTTGTTGTTTGTTTCTACGGCTTTGTTTTCCTTCTGAAGTGCGAATCAAGTAATACGATAAAGCATCTTGATCATGGACACAAGTGGTGACTCAAACCCACACTCTGTAGTCTCAGAATAAGTCACGCTTCTTTAGTCAAGCTTCTCTGTTCACCCATCAGGATATCTCTAACATATTTGTTCTTCAATTATCAATTTAAAATTAATATTGATAATAACTAAGTTAAAAATAGTTACGTATTCTGATGTATAAGCGACGAGCTTTGACATGATTTCATATTGGTCTTTGTCTGGGTCCAGTTCATGCTGCTTATTTATTGTCTTCATCTTAGCTGAAAGTAAAGCCATAGCTGTACTCTCACTCGCTGTTCCCTGAAACAAAACAAAATTAAATGTCATCACAAAGTACATCTGAATAGATGTTTACTTTGCATCGGGAATAAACTATGTGTGTTACCCTTACATCGATGTGCGTTAGGAACTCTAACCATTATGGTAAAGAAAAAACAAATTGTATGCTTTATCCTGGATGCAAATTTAACATCAATGAAATCGTTGCGGTACCCGCTGAAAAAAAAAAAACCCAACAAGATTCGAATTGCCTCTAGCTGCCGGTCGAGCTCGGTGGTGTACAGTGTATATGTTCCATCAATGTAACGGTAGTTGGTTCGAATGGGGCACTTTGTGTAATGGGTTTTCAGGCCCTACCTGGCTGCATGAGTTTCCCCTGGAATATTTCTCCGTGGTTTTTCTTCCGACATCTAAAACTGAAACTTCCTTCTTTCACTCCATTGGGTTATTGGCTATTACAAACAATTATGTTCACTTTTCTGAGAGTGAATTGCTCTACAACCAGAAAAAATGAAATTAAATGTGTGTGTTTTTCTGGGCAGAACGTGCTTGAACTAGTTTCATTTGAAATAAGGTTTGGACATACACTAAGATAATGTTTCAATCACACAATCATAAACTTGACCAAGTCCAGACTTGCTTTATACCTGAATCACTCCTCCACCCTTGCTGCCTTCAGTACATGTAAGGAATGATTCGGGGAGTTGAAGCATTTTTCCTAGCCAGTCTAGTGTTACCATCTCCAGTTCTGTGCAAGCTGGACTGCTAATCTGAGTAAAAACGTGATCAACCTTAATTTACATTATTTATTTAGGAGGCACTATTGTATAACTTTCTTACGAGTACTGATCTGATGATCTGATCTATAGACGAACAAAAGGATCCCCTCTTCAAGTCCTTGATATTTTCCCTCAACCTTTCGTATCCATATTCATCGTTTACCCGTTAAATGTATGCTTTCCCACTCAATTCATGTGTTTCCACTTCACTGCTTATGTAGAGTTAACATCTATTGTTATGTACAGTTAGTTAACTGTTTGTTTGTTGTGTTGTCATTGAGCCTTCGAGAAAGACTCTGCTAGGGTCCAAACGTCAGACAATTAAACTATTTTTGCATATTTTATGTATAATTAGTTAGTGTTTAAGTGCTACCAATGTCTTCCTTGTTCCATTCTTCAAAGCGGTATAAACAAACTGTTATACATCATTATTGCCAATAAGGTATACTATTAGGCCGCATCCGAAGTGGCGGCTACATCTACTGCTACGACTGTTGCTACAGTGTGTTGCTTTAATGCATGATGACGAGGTAGCCTTGCCGTAGCCGTAACTGTAGCCGTAGCTAAAGCCGCTAATTCGAACGTAGCCGTTAAATCGGCAAACCTACCCAGCTGAATCCGATACATCCAATGGCGTCCGATAACATATCAGCCAGTATTGCAGCATACGAATTACCGGTTGGAAAGTAGGCATGGAAGTGCGGTGAATGCCAATGAGTTACCTGGGTTTGGGCAAAGAGAAATTATCATTTGGAAATCATCATTTGGACAATATTAATCAGTTGTCAGTCATGGAGGTCAAATCTTTGAAATTACATGCGCCTTAAGGGTCTATGTACTTTTTCCTATCAAAAAACACAATGTCCACAGATTTACATTAAACTTACACAGTTTGAAGATTATGATACTTCCCCTTGAAATTTTACTTACTGAGGTGCTGTAGTTGTTGAGAAATGAGTAAAAGTAATAATTTTCGTCTCAGTTTTAGCATGTAAAAACGTTTTAACCAGTTATGCTATGGTTTTAGTATAATATCATAACTGGTTAAGGGGATTTTATATGCTAAAATAATCTCATGAGACCAAAATTATTTTGTGACTTGTTTTACTCAATTCTCAAAAACTACACAACCTTAAATAGTAGTATTTGAAGGGAAGCTTTCCACTATCATTATCTTCAAACCCTGTAAGTTTAATGTAAATCTGTGGACATTTTGAAAAAGTACCCGAATCATTTAAAACTTAATAAATAAAAACTAACTTGGTATAAAAAATCATTGGCGAAATGAGTTCATGATGAAAAGTTGTTTGAGTGATGCAGTTTTAGAAAAGGGATAATTTGTCACCAAGTAAGAACTGAATCTGATAATCTAAAAGCACACAAGTCTGTGGAACATGGAATGTTTATTCTTTCATTATTTTCTTGGGACTTCGATTACGATATTCAGCCTAAAAATTTATACAGGCTTGTTATTTCATGCATATACATCAAGTCGTGTTGCTGGTCTTAGAAAATTTTCCCAAACAATTTGTCTTCAAAACACTGATCCTTTTGTTTTATTAGTAATGATTGCATACATACAGTATAAAAATACAATAAAACGGGGAAACAGTAATTTATAAATGAGATACCAGTACCCGATCAGTAAACCGATAATCCGTTTTTATCTTATAACGTACAAAGAAATAAAATTATAAATGAAGACATAAGATTGATATAGAGTGGAATAGTTATTCCTCGGAAGATTTCATTAATAATGTCCAATCAATAACAACATTGAAGCTAGCAAGCCAGATCAATCATTCTGTCCGTGGTAAAAGTTTGACAAGACTCGGTAGCGATGACCAAGGCTGTGCACCGGGGCAAATTAATGATCGACAGTTCACATGATTTGTTCCCATTATATATAGGCCATATCAATTAGCAACAAAGCCTATATAACTGAAATGAAAATATGAGTTTTATACAGTTTCAGATTTATTTGTGAGAAAAACATGTTAGCTTTTTACGCTTTTTATGTATGCTTTGTGTCTCCCCTCTTTTCCTTTCCACTTTTGCAAAATTCATTTCAAGAAGTTGTAGCATTTTGGAGAACGCCGAAACAGAGCGGTTTTTCCACGCCGGAAAAATAGTCTGCATTTGGAACACACGATCTAGAAACATTTATGTTTCTCAAAATGAATTATATTATCCAAATCTACTTGACTCTAGACCAAGTAAGTCAGTTGCTACTAACTTTAAAAGTGACAACCAAGCGAGTATATATCCTTCCCTTATAAAACGCAATCGCAGTTCAAACAATGTTGCCAAAATTTATAAATTTTTATTTATTTTGTGTCAGACATAAGTGCAGGGATAACTGAAAGGACTTCAAACCTGATAAATAAACAGTTCTCATTTTATTCCAAGCTTAAACGAGACAACCTTTCATTCATTTTATTTAAAGAAAAACCAGCCACCCGGGCAGCGATACTTTTATTTCCAGCTCAGTAACTGTCCACTGAAAATGAGACTGCCCAACGGACAGTTCGATTACATGACAAGCGTTGATACAGAACCTCGCAGACGAGAACACGACCTACGGCAGTTTCGAGACTACGGCGAATGATCCACTTTTTAGCTGCCCGCTCAATCGGTACGGAATATAGAGTAACATAGGGAAGATACAAACCGCGTGCAGCAGGCACCTGTTGTGCCAGTGGCTGATCATGGTTTCAAATGATACGCCGCTGCTGATGTACATTTCTAATTAAACTGCGTGGTTGAATGAATCATGCTTTAGATTTGACTCAATTTATTTAAATTGCAGTAGCATAGACATCGGACAGTGAAGGGGATGATTTTGAGATTTAAAGAGCTGTGGTTTCAAAGCCCAATTAAATGTGGTAAAACGGGATACCACACATAGGCTTGGAAACGAACGTTAATTTTGGGATTCCTTTGGTTTTTGAAACCGTTCGATTGATTTAATCCTTTAAAAATGTAGATATGTACATAACAACTAACATGTGAATGGTTGGCGTTACGTTCAATGGGGATATCGCTGAAAACCTGGAGCGGTTATGTCCACTCATGAAGAATAATCCTGACTTGGATCACACAATCTCAGAAACGTTTCTCCGATTGGTATATTTGTTAACCTCTTTCTCTAAAATCATACTTCTTATAAGGTAATCGTTAACCAAAATGTCATATAGGAACAGCTGCAGTGCTTCTTACCAGGTAATTACCAGGTAAATAGTTATGATCATACATTTTTGGAGTAATTAACAAAGATAATACCAAGCATTTGAAAACTGTTTCGTACAAAGAGACTGCAGATTTCTAAATGAATCAGCAAGTTGTAACTGCTGATTCGGCAGAGTTAGAGTCGAAAATCATCGACGTTAAGTTTGGACGCCATCTTGCATTTTTTTAAAAGGGCTCCAGCAAGGGGTGATTTTTGTTGACTTACTATATTATTCAAGGCATTTTCCATGACCTATTATGAAAAATCAGCTTTTTATGAGCTATTTCCAGGTGTTGACCTATATGCTCTTGGACGTTTTGATTGCAGCACCCCCGGCTCACACCGTTTTGCAGAAACCTCACTTAAATATTCCAGCTCATATATTCCAGCTCTATGTGTCCTTTGTCCCTTGTGGGATAATTTGACTACGTCACCAAACAGCTCTACGTGCAATACAAGACGGTCAGTCTTTTGTTGTCAGAAATCATGAGTTAATTAGTAACGCTCATTACTGTTACATTGGTTTCTTTAGATGGGTTTCCATCAGCTTCCTTCATATCCAATTATTAACCACGGCAACTTAAGACTTAATTTGCCTCCATACGGTGCAGTAGGGTTATTATTACTGAACAAATAATGACATACGTTTATAGCTTACAATGAATCAACAGTTTCCGGACGGGAAATTAAAAAAGAGCTATGGTGTTGACAATCTGACGTCAGCTTGACGATGGTCTGCTTTTTGTTTGACTTAAACGTAGATTTTGTTGGCTCATGAAAACCCCATTCTAATTATGTTTTACTTGTATTTCTTTCTGCAAATAATTCTCTTTTCCAAATTGCTACTTTCTTCGCCTTGGTTGGAAGACACTGTCAACAAATTTAGATCTTTACAATTTTCGATAATACAAATAAAATTTTACACCAGACCCATCATCGTGACCCATACAGGATTTGTTTACATATAGGGCATACACTGTTTGAATAAAGTATCTATGTTTTTAATTTGGCCGACAATAAAACATTCTTGTAAAAGTTGTTTGCAATATAGCGCGTGTAATTTGAGCTAAAACGAAAAATGATGTTTCTGGAAGTTGAAATTTTGGTTCACTTTTGTCAATATTTTGTGTACAATGTTGGAAACGCGCAATATTGATGTCATTGTGTATCGTCCGACATTTTAGGCAAAACAAACCAAAAGTAGGCCATCCCACAACAGTATAAATGAAAATCTGCAAGAGGGCGCTAAAAGACTGACTAAAGACTACGATCACAGACTTGGAACCAAGTTTAGCTTACCCCTGGCATGATGACTCGCTCAATGTCTTGCATAACATCCTGCCACTTATCCGGGTACTGTGGTGCCTCGTCAGGAATCAAACTCCTCAGGTATCCAGGCTTTACTTTAGATAACGGTGGTCTCTCAGATACACCGTCCATGTAATCAGCAATGTAGTCTACCATCTCTTTACCCCACTCTCGGAAATCAGATGAGTTGGTCATGGCGAACAGAGCTGTGTTTAACCGTCAGTGCTGGATTGTGCAGTGGTGTTTCAGTTAACTAAATTTATAAAAAATAAATTTATAAAAAGTAATATAACAGCGGAGAATCCATCATTAAACCTCCGGCTCGGTATAGGAACTGTTACCTTGTGTTACCTAGTGAGCCCGTATTTCCAAGGTCCGTTTGATTCAAGTGCATTATGTTTACGGGAACACAAAACATGCAAAAACGGTCTAGACAGATGGATAGATGCCCCCCCCCCCCCCAGAACAAATAAAACACATTAAATTGTAATAAAAATGAGCATAAATTTAAACTTGTAATAAACATATCACGCACATGCTATGCATGCGTGCAATAAACCACGAAAATCCTTGTGAAGCCCGGTTCATACTTCCCGTTATGCGGTGCGAACAGAAAAAAACAAAACATGTCGTATACCATTGTTATCCATTGGAGAGGTTTTGTAGACACTTTTTGGTTGGGGAGCGAGGAAACTAGCAAAAACATACGAAAGTCCCAGAGCTGGGACATCATTTTTTGCATCGAAAAAAAAAAAAAAAAACATGTTCGGATATTCTTTTGAACATATTTAAGTTGTGCAAAGATTCATGTGGTTCGTTGATTATAAGTGGGTGGTTGTGGCGACAACAATATCCTTTTGATCAGAATCAGCGCACGGAAAAAGTATATTGACTTCAAGGGCTGATGGTTGCACGTTTTTGTTTTGTCTAGTAACCTCGGTTCCAATGGTTGCGTGTTAATTTCCATGCATAGATTTATGGTTGTTTGAATATTGAGGCAACCTCAAACATCTATCCCAGTTTGTGTGATTTTGTCAAAACCAGTATTTTCACTGTAAATATTATTTCAACATTATACATACCAAAACTGTGCAAGTTTTTGACTCAATTGGTCATCAAAGTTGCAAGAGAAAAATGGAAGAAAAAACACCCTTGTAGCACAAATTGTGTGCTTTCAGATGCTCAAATTCGAGACCTCAGCTGAGGTCTCGATTCAATTAAAATATTTTAGTGAGAAATTACTTCTTTCTCA
Source organism: Asterias amurensis (assembly GCF_032118995.1). Taxonomy (NCBI): domain Eukaryota; kingdom Metazoa; phylum Echinodermata; class Asteroidea; order Forcipulatida; family Asteriidae; genus Asterias; species Asterias amurensis. The sequence continues at coordinate 19,246,630 of NC_092653.1, read as the reverse complement.
AAAACTAAGAGGGGCCGCTTCTCACAATGTTATACTATATCAACAGCTCTCCATTGCTCGTTATCAATTAAGTTGTGATATAATTATTTTGAGTAATTCGCAATACTGTCCAGTGCCTTTAAAACATGACTTTCTTGTACATGTATAATGTAAACATAGCTTGTTCCCTTCGTTGAAACTCATGAAGTGGTCGTTGCTCCGAAAGCCCATGCAGTTTTATGTAAAGAGTTTTCTTACTATAAGGCTTCCATTATAACTTATTTTAATCGCAGTAGTTCTATCAGTTGATTAAAGCATTTTGTTTGTTTGGGGAACACCTATCCTACTGGTCGGACGTCAGTCTAGTGCCTGGTCCTGAATACCAAGGACTCCGTCGCGTTGCATGCAACGGAGGAGTCTTCCCACCTGGGCTATAGGGGAAACACCGAGCTTCGATGCAAGCGTTGGACATTGGACCGCATGGCCATCCCTGTTCCCTGTATTATCTCATTTTGTGATAACTATTGGTTTGTGTGGTTAGTATTTCCAAACGATCAACAGATAATAGGCAGTCTAGCATCGCTCTTATCTGTAATTCTTAAACTAATACATACCATCGGTGTCGCTTGATGTACAATGAAGGCGGAGGAGCAAGCTTGCTCTATACCCTATAATTATGTTCCCATGCTTAAACAAACTTAATATCCCTCCCCAAAAAAATATTCTTTAAGAATTCCTGAGTCTCCCGTAGAACTCTATGGACACAGAAGGAGGGGGTATGCCTCATGCCACTGTCGAGCAACAGAAGTATCGTATCCCTTAAAAAAGGTAACTGCGATATGCCGACCTATGGTTGATGAGACCATGGAATTTCTTCCTCCATGATGAGACCAATGTTATGTTTGGGTTATACCGAAACCTAAACAGTGCTATAAATACTGTCCCATAGCACCATGTGTCCAGCACCTACTATATTGGCCACGTATTGATCACCAATGTTCAGTCACATTGTGATGTTGGCGAACTCCGTTATGCAATCACTACACACAATCTCAACTGAATTATACAATATTGGCACGGGCTTGGTAAACAATGACTAGCAATACTATGGACTAAAATGTACTAAATACAGCTTTGGCGTACCATGGATGTACTTACTACTTGAGTGTTCTCCTGTTGCAACACGAGTTCCTCGGATCAATGCATCCTTTCTTATGAACACGTAGCAGTCAACCGCGCAACTACATGGAGCTGCTACAAATCATGGACCACCACTGCATCTTATTGGCAATGCATACAAACCGTCATTTTGTCACGTGGTACTCGTTATGCCTGCCTAAAACACTGTACGTCAAAAGACTTCTCGTTAGCGATAGCTTAATCCTGTCATAATTAGTGTGTCGTTTAATTGTTCGGCATTCGTGGTTGTACAACTTGTTGTAGAGATTAGTTGCACGTTTTTTGTGAGTACTGTCCACGTGTCGACCAAAATAGCAGTCGGGTCTTTTTCTTGAAGACTAAAATAAATGTTACAACCTACGACAGCAGCATGAACCACACGACCTCCCGACCCGTTACACGATGTATGGCTTTTCGCCGGGTTTGTTTTTGGATTCCCTTTGAAAACATAGTTTCATGGGGCCCTGATGATGAATGGACATCGCATTATCGCAAACACTGGTAAATAATCCATTCCAATTATAAAGACCAGTACTCAGAGATTGGTACTTAAAAAGTGTAGTAACCTAGGAGACCTGGTAATATAAAACAATCCCAAGAACAAAATACAAGTGCCGTTTTCTAATTTCTATCGACGGGGGAGATCTCAAACGCTGTAGGCCTAAGCACATCAAGTGAACTTATAACCTGCGAGACCTGGTAATTCACTTTCAGTCTGCCTGCCCCGCACTGCACACGCTAACACATGGTCTGTGAATTATGCATGCTCCATCCATATGCTTAAAGGACTGGATACTATTGGACAATTCAAAATAATCATGAAATCTAACTTGGTATCGAGTAATGGGGAGAGGTTGATAGTATAAAACAATGTGAGAAATGGCTCCCACTGGTAGTTTTCGAGAAAGAAGCAATTTTCCACGACTTTGATTTTGAGACCTCAGAATTATATTTTGAGGTCTCGAAATCAAGCATCTGAAAGCCCCAACTTCGTATGACAAGGGTGTTTTTCTGTCGTTTTTCTAATATTTTCACAAGTTTGTTATTTTATGCATATGTTGAGATACACCAAGTGAGAAGACTGGTCTTTGACAATTACCAATATCCAGTGTCTTTAAGTCATCTACGTGTGCGTGCGGAAGTCATTGCTTCCGAAAGGCATCGACCCTGCGTGAAAGTTGTTTTTTAGTTCCTTCCTACAAAGTTTCACTGTAAAAACCACATCTGATCAGCTTCATTGTTCAGGATCGTGTAGCGCCCTCTCCTGGCGGCATTTATGATGTCTTTCACTGGATTGCAATTGTTATTCGAGAGTGGTTTTAACATGAACTGCAATTCACTTCTTTTATGATAAAATACTCCAATGTTAGTGATAGTTAAATTTTTGACTTCATGGGATCCTTTGATATCATATATACTACAGTAGTACACAATTATTCTACTACAGGAACACCTTTGAAAGCATCACTGTAAAGCAAAGAAAAGCAAAGAAATAGAAAATTGCATTTTCACATGACGTTAAATCTGCTTTTCTACTATTCTGGTAGCAGACATGCAAATAGCCACTTTTCGGCTGCCAGCATTAGGAGACAGAGTAAAACCTGCTTTTCTGGTAACAGAAAAGTAGAAACGTAGAACATGCATTTTCACAAGACGTTCAATCTGATTTTCTGCATGGTAGCAGAAAAGTAGAAAAGTAGAAAAACTCATGTAAATCAACCATAAAATCTGCTTTTCTGCTTTTCTGGTCAGAAAAGCAGATGGCCACTTTTCGTCCTCCATAATTGGTCCTATGATGATGATCCTAAAGCAAGGATTTCATGATGACGTCATCACCAGTCACGTGACATCATCTTAAAGGTGTGTTATGTTAACTGTTTGAAAATCTATATCAAATCAGCCACAAGAGACCGCAGGTTTTTGTTTGCGGGATTGGGTAGGGATAAATTAGGTCTTCATTTTATTTTGTGTGCGTGACGTCACATGACCTCTACTTCCAGTCGAAACCGGAAGTGCCCTCTAATTCAAATGTGCAAAAGTTATGAAGTTGGTTTAACGATGATAATGTCAGGCAAGGGTGGGCAGTTCAAAACAAATATCGATAACATAACTAAACGCAACAGCGCCCACTAGCGGCAGGTTGAAAACTCCTTAAAACGGACTGCGTGTGGTGAAGTTTAGTGTAATCACTTCAAATTTTACACACACGTTTACTGTCATGCAGGCATCATTTGTGTGAAGTTTCAGATCAATGACGTTATCGGGGGTCACGTGACGTGGCCTTAAAGGTGCACTTTTTGAAGTCGTATAACTCCCGAAGTAGTAATGCGACTTTGTTGAAACTTGGTAGGTTGTTAGACATTGGCAAGTTCTTGTGAATTATGTGATGACGTTGTAATGACGTCATCACATGATTTCTTATGATTTTTTTGTTGTTGCACCTTTAACTCATTAATTGCTAACTGTACATGGTATAATCTAAATTATTTTTTTAAGTAGCCAGGATTGGTCATAACTGCTTTGTTTATTAAAATGTCAATTTCAGATGAGAAATTTGAAAATGTTATTAACGAAACAGCTCTGCATTTGTGCACAAATGCAATCAGGTCTAGTTTTTTTTTTATGTCAAAGAACGCCCAAAACTGCATAAACATACATCTCGCTTCAATCGCTCTTTTTGTGTCTTTATTTCATTCACCGTGTTTGTCGTCCGTTCAATAAACGAGCGATACCATATATGGGCAATACTGGCAACAGCGCCCTCTGTTGTTCAATGGAGTGTTCGACTGGTTCCTTGTGAAAGCATGACGTCGGATAAACAGGCGTGTGGTGTGATATGTGACACAGGCTTACCCTATCCGTGTGTGTGTGAGGGAAATCGATCTACATTTTGTACGTTGCGTTTTTGTGAACGTTGAAACCACGACTGTTGCACTGGATAATTACTATTGTCGACCGTAAGTAGTCGGCCCAAAACTAATATTTGTGTCAAATCCACCATTTTGAAAGCATAAAATATTCATGAAATCAAAATTCGGAAGTAAAAAAAGGGGGGGGGGAACGAAATAAAAAAAAAAAAAAACCGCGACCGAGATTTTGCTACTTTTACGGTCGGTCGGGGTAGGGCAATCCAACATATTTCTTTTAGGCCTTATGCATGACGTCATAATTCCAAACCAAAATGAGGCTGTGGGCGCCCGTTTCCCATCATTTGCAGCGGCTGCGCCCATCGCCTCGTTTTGAGTTAGCAATGTGACGTACCTCATGCATAAATATTAAGAGAGGCGTATCCCACACGTGACCGGGTTTTGACCAATCAGAGACTTGAAACCGTCCAAGGTATTTATTAATACAAATTAACACATTATTTGTACATCCGTGCGCTACATTTTTGGAATGGTTCGTTAAACAGTTTTGTTTTTAAGCGCAACAACGGAGGGCGCCCTTGCCAAGGTATTGTACCTTCATGTTTAGTTTGAGCAAATTTATTAGTATGATGATAATGTCTCTACACGCAACGGCGGAAGACCTGAACAGATTGAAGCAAACAATGCATTAAATAATTAATTGGCCACATTCGTTTTGTCATCAAAAATAAGGGAGGATGACTGCCTCTTTAAAGGCAGTGGACACTATTGGTAATTACTCAAAATAATTATTAGCATAAAACCTTTCTTGGTGACGAGTAATGGGGAGAGGTTGATGGTATAAAGCATTGTGAGAAACGGCTCCCTCTGAAGTGCCATAGTTTCCGAGAAAGAAGTAATTTTCCACGAATTTGATTTCGAGACCTCAGATTTAGAACTTGAGGTCTCGAAATCAACCATCTAAACGCACACACCTTCGTGTGACAAGGGTGTTTTTTCTTTCATTCATATCTCGCAAGTTCGATGACCGATTGAGCTCAAATTTTCACCGGTTTGTTATTTTATGTATAGTTGATGAGATACACCAACTGTGAAGGCTTGTCTTTGACAATTACCAATAGTGTCCACTGCCTTTCAAAGACGAGCAGAGTATAATACTGTTCGAAACGTCGAGACAACACCGGCCCTTTTTCAGAGCCAACACTCCGATAAAGATAATAATCATAATAATAATGAACCATTTTTGTAGTAGACGATGTGACCTCTGACGTCATTCGAAAACCATAACATGATTCGCGCGCATACCGCCGGGCAAAACCTTTGTGTTTTGGCAGCCAGCTAGAAAGTGTATGCAATGTTACCATGACTACGCGTCTTTTTGCCCGCCGAAACAGAACGTATACAGTGTTTTGTCAACAGTTTGTTGGCGGTATGTAAACATAGGTCACATCGTCTATAGTGCATATAACCATCACAGAGAAGTCTCAGTACGCTTTGAGATGAAAACAAAAGAGAAGTAAAAGTTAATAGAGATGTGAAGTAACGACAAAGTTAAAATTTAGTTGATACAGAAAGAAGTACTGAAAGCTAAAACAAATTTATGTGTTTTTAACTTTGCACATGGTTGACCCGCAATGTTACTTTTTTTTTATAGTTTCTTCCTAATGCTGAAGGAGGTTGATTCAAAGAGGGCGCTCACATAAGAAGTTTGTTGGGCAGAATCTTTAGGTGACAGAATCTCTTGCCACACCCCATTTTTTAATTTTGTTTACAAATAAAAAATGACGAATTTAAGAGTGCCGGTATACCTAATGTAGTCAACGTTTACAGCCAACAACGACAGGCGGATTACAGCAACCCGTTATCCATCCACGTAAACCTTCAAATCTAGAGCAGTGTCTTACGGGAGTCGATAGCAGCAACAAAGACGGGAAAGACAACTTTGACTAAAGATGTCAACAACCACGACAGGCAGAACAACAATTACAACAAAAACGGGGATGACTAAAACAAACAAACATTGACCGGTAGGAAATACCAACATGTTATTCTACAAGATGCGTGCAAAATTCACACAAACCCCAAGCAAAAATCATTACAGATGCACTGAGGGTGTTAGACGGATGAAAAGATTCAGCAAATTTTCAAAACGGTTATGTTTCATAAAATGGAAGTTTGCATCGGGGAATCAATGTGTGGTGAAGAGTTTTTCAACTAGTGGCTTATAACCCCAAACGAGGCCTGGTTCTTGATAATTTACTGAGACGACGTCAAGGTAAATTATCAAGAACCAGGCCTCGGCGGGTTTAAACCACCAGTTGAAAACCGATTCAACACACTTTGATTCCCATTCTTCGGTCAAAAAACATCAACACTTATGGTCAAAAAGTAAAATAAAAGCAAAAATAATAATTTTTCAATGATTTCTTTCAGCACAACACCCCTCTAGCTATGGAATGGTAAGGCCCAGTCAAGGCCCTCGGGTAAACAACTCCTTATAAGGGAATGCTGTGCGCGTCGCGCGTATCGCGTTATGTGGCACAACTGTCCCATAGATATAGAATTAAAATAACTAGATCGGCCGCGCGTACATACGCGCCATTGCCTGTGTAGAAAAAGTTTTTGTTCGCCATGGACGCGGTAAAAAATTCACGTTCGAAAGGCGACGCGCGGAAAATGCACACGGGAGATAGGCCTTTGACGCGCTAAATGTCACGTGCTGACGGCAAAAAGTCACGTGCTGACGGCAACGCACACAGAAAATGTACACGGGAGATAGGCCATGGTGGCCCCCATGCCAGAACCCGCGTATGTACACGCGCGGCCGATCTAGTTATTCTATTCTATATCTATGAACTGTCCCGGCCGTTGCTCTCGGCGACCAACAGGAATGAAGAAACTGTCTTATAAGCACAAGTGCAAGCTCGCGCCACGCCTATGTTAAACACTTTTTACTGGTCATAAACACAGGTTTCACGTGACACGCTCTCCACCAATAGGAATAGCGATCAACTGTCTGAGGTATTAATGAATATTGGTTTAACGTACACAGATGTATGTAAGCACTGTATAGTACTTTCCCGAGCTGTGTGAACGAAATCACAGTCTACTAATCGGGTGGGATTCGAACTCACCACCTTTGCAATTCTAGAGCAGTGTCTCAATAGAGATTGCCCGGTAGCTAGAGGCAGTGTGAATCCTATATTAAAAGAAACTGTATACTATTAATTGGTAATTATTGTCAAAGACTAGTCTTCACACAGTTGGTGTATCTCAACATAGCCTATGCATAAAATAACAAAGCCGGAAAATTTGAGCTCAATCCGTCGTCGAAGTTGCGAGATAATAATGAAAAAAAAAACACCCTTGTCACACGAAGTTGTGTGCTTCCAGATGCTTGATTTTGAGACCTCAAATCCTAAATCTGAGGTCTCGAAATCAAATTCGTGGAAAATTACTTCTTTCTCGAAAACTATATTACTTCAGAGGGAGCCGTTTCTCCGAATGTTTTATACTCTCAACTTCTCCCCCATTACTTGTTACCAAGAAAGGTTTTATGCTAATAATTATTTTGAGTAATTACCAATAGTGTCCATTGCATTTAAGCAGCGGTTATTATGTTTGTGTCACAAAAATATGTCTTCGCAATGATACGCATGCCCGGTGTACATGTATGTACATGTATAGCATAATAATATAATGAACATTCTGAGCCAGACTGCTGACGTCTTTGGAAAGCCTGACCTTGATTTTCGTTTTTATTTATTTTCACCTAACTGCAGTTTTAATACTTTAAATTGAATACCACTACAATCGACCTCGATTCCGGCAATGCATAAATGTTTAAACCAATACTAATTTTGTTGTTGCTGGAGGCAATGCATTGAATACGAACACAGTTTAACATTCAGTCTCTCGGCACAATTTGATTTGCTATTTTTATAGCATTTTTTACAAGAATGTCCGCCTCCAGAGTCAAGTTCGGTAAGGTAAACAATTGAGAGTCTAACCTTTAGGCCTATAGGCGATTATGAGTCGGGGTAAAAATGTCGATTTCGCAAGTTCTAAAAACATATTCTAATGCATGATGTGAAAAAAAAAATAGAACAAAGGTAAAATTAAAACAAATTCCAAGTAAGGCCAATGATGATACTTTGTAGTGATATAAAGCATTTAAAGGCAGTGGACACTTTTGGTAATTACTCAAAATAATTATTAGCATAAACCCTTTCTTGGTAACGAGTAATGGTGAGCTGTTGGTGGATAAAACACTGCGAGAAACAGCTCCCTCTGAAGTAACGTAGTTTTCGAGAAAGAAGTAATTTTCTACGAATTTGACTTCGAGACCTCAGATTTAGAATTTGAGGTCTCGAAATCATCTCAAAGCACACAACTTCGTGTGACAATGGTGTTTTTTCTTTCATAATATCTCGCAACTTCGACGACCAATTGAGATCAAATTTTCTCAGGTTTGTTATTTTATACATAGTCTATGTTGAGATACACCAAGTGAGAAGACTGGTCTTTGACAATTACCAATAGTGCCAAGGGTCTTTAAATGAAATTATTATGCATTTTGGTGAGGTGGAATAACAAATTATGAGCTGACAACCAGTTTGTTCAGACCCCAAATCGGCCTAAAAATGCCCCCCCCCCCAAAAAAAAAAGAGAAAAAAAGAAAAGAAAAAAAAGAAACAAGAAAAAAAGAGAGACTAATATGAGCTGTGGCAACGGGCTATTGAATTGAAAATGAAAAGGCATTTTTTTTGCAACCCAATGCATGCCCTTCAATCCACAAAAGCCCTTTTCACACTATATTTCCCGGGAAATTCGCGAGAAATTTGTGTCGATCTTTTCCACTAAAAAAATACTAACTTGCCGGGAAATAACTTATTCCCAGGAAATAATTAGCCCTGCTCAGGCTTGGGGTAGGTTGAAGGGAGTTTCCCCGGGGTTAAACGCTTTTCCCCGGGAAAACCTTAGCAGCTATGTGGGAAACAAAGGCGGGTTTAACTTACCCACACTTTTGCGTCCACTGTGTTGAGACGTTCGCATGTTTATACTGTAAGCTACCTCATTGGTGTTGTACACGTTTCCCAACTCCCAACTGTGGACCTTTCCCGAACCGTGGACCCTATGAATTATTGTCATCTTTTAGCATGGTCTCCGGTTTGAAAGTGTGTACTTTACTTACACACACAAACATCTGTGGAGTAAAACAAAAATTGATTTTGTTGTATTGCTATTATTATTTTGTATAAATCGAACACTATCGGAATGTGCCCTTTACTGGCCATGAGTACACGATAATTTGACGGTAACCTTGATTTGTATCAACAATTGACTAATTTGAGTGCAACCTTGATTTGGAAATCATTACAAGAACATGTAACAGATGATTGATTAGTTTGTCCACATTAACCTCCCACCGGCCATGATTACACGAGCATGGAACAAACAATTATTTTTTCGATTATTTCTAAATTAGATTTTAAGTGAAGTGTCAAACAATGGGAAGTCGAATTCTGAATACATGGTTGAAAATCAAATCAAAGTTGTTGTCACAACGATGTGAAGTATTAATACATATGTATATACATTTTTTTAATTGAGTGTTGCGCAAAGGAAACCAACACAAATACCGTGGGAGGAGACCACAGAGCTAGTTGTAGCATAGTGTACCTCCCGCTCTCCAACTGTGTCTCCATTGTGTCCCGAGCATCTCGGGAAATCTTGAGAAGATTTTCAGGGTATGAGTAATAAAAAGGTGTGTACATATCAAATGAACACTTGGGAAACTCCCTCCGACACATCACAGGCCGGGGTGGATTTCACAAAGGTAGTCCTAACTTAGGACTCGTCCTAAGCAATGCTAAGAGATAGGACTGGTCATAAGTTAGGACCAGTAACTCATCCTAACTTAGGAATGGTCCTATCTCTTAGCATTGCCTAGGACTAGTCCTAAGTTAGGACTACCTTTGTAAAATCCACCCCTGGATATGTTTAGTCATTGTCAAAATACCAGTATTATCTCTTGGTATTACCCAACACGCATAACAAACCAGTCAAAGCGAAGTTGCATGAGAATAATTAAAGAAAAACACCCTTGCTGCAGAAATGTGTGTGCCTTCAGAGGCCTCAAAAATACTTGTGTGGAAAGGAAGAGCAAAATCATACTAGTAGCTTCTAGAGAAATTGTTAAAAGGGAAGACATTGTATCCACGAAGACATTTGTTTTTTTACCAGAGTGCGTGTGTATCAAACATTTTTAAGGGCCTTGAGAGAAACAGAAACAGAAAAACCGGACACACTCACAAAGTTTGAAATACCTAGCCTATTGGTTTAGGTGCCATCACATGGAAGAATGGAGATCACTTTATGTGGGAGTGTTATGGAAATATGTGGTGAGGGACAGCATAAGTCTTTCATGAAGTTTTCTATATTAAAAATTATCCATGCTTTTGTAACAAGCAGGTTAGATTATTGTAACAGCTTATTTTTGGGTTTGCCTGACACACAAATTAACAAACTGCAAAGGGTTCAGAATGCTTGTGCTAGACTGATTTGTAATTCCTCTAGATATTCTCGTTGTAGACCATTGTTAAATGAGTTACACTGGTTACCGGTTCGACAAAGAATAGCATTTAAAGTTCTTTTATTAACTTTTAAAGCCATTCATGGTTTTGCACCAACATACATTCAATAACTCATAACCATAAAATCCCTCTCCCAGTGTCAGTCAACCTACCGTCTCAGGAGTTCTCAAGATCCCACATTGTTATCTCACCCATCTAGGAAATATAGGGCTACATTAGGTGATCGGGCATATATATACGCCGCTCCAAATCTGTGGAACAATCTCCCACCTTGCATTAGACAGTCTTCTTCACTTAATTTATTTAAATCTAAGTTAAAAACACATTTGTTTATACTTCACCCATTTCTTGCTCGGTTTGTGTATTTTTTTCTTCATTTCTTCTCTGCATTTTGTGTGTACCTAGTAATGCGCAGTTGGGTATATTTATATAGGTAACTGCGCAATATAAATGTCCGTTTTATTATTATTATTATTATTACTACTAATGTCTGACGGGTAAGAAACAATGTTGTATCTTCTCATAAAGTGTGATTTGTCATCTCTGTGATATTAAAAGACTTATGTGTTGACAGGACAGGTGTTTTGTCTTCAGCTGTGCAACTCACCTGGAACTATGTAAGCGCTTAATCCTATATTGTCTTTGTACCTCACAATTCAAGTCTCTTCTCAAAACTTATCTTATGTCACATCAGGTTTTCTATGATTAATGTTGTTGTGTCTGTTTTACATTCGTTGTTGTTTTGTTTTGCTTGACTGCGTCTTAATGAACATACATCGGGGAAGATAAAAAATATGTGCGCCTTAGAAAAGTCTGTATTATTATTATTACAAATTTTAATATTCAATGTTTACGTAAAATATTTGCGATTGACTTGCACTGATGGCACCGTTCAGATAAGACGTGCACCAACGGAGCTCCGCTTTTACACGCGTTTACACACATCCATACTACAGCTTGACCATGGGACCGAAGAGGAAAGGGCCGAGGGCCCCGGCCAACGTGGAGCCAAACCCAGCTACATCGGGTGAGGACAGTCCGGACATCGACGACAGCAGAAAACAATCTGGAGCGGATTCATCGGACTTCAAAATTTTCGTCCGGGCTACACTTAACAAACTGGTGGAGGGGCAACGCCTTTTAGAGGCTCAACTTGGGGCCTCCATCGAGTTCAACAGCGAGAGGATTACCACACTCGAAAAAAACAAAACGGAATTGGAGGGATACATCAGCGGTTTGAAACAAGAAGTCGGCACCTTAAGAGACCAACTAGACCGCCAACAGTCCGAAATTAATAAACAAGAACGTTTTTCGAGACGCAATAACTTTCGTGTTGTCGGAATGGAGATAGTCGAAGGGGAAAACTGTCTCGAAAGAATTGAAGACCTGCTAATCGACAAGTTCCACTGGGTCGACGCACCAAGAATAGAGCGAGCTCATCGGGACGGTCAAGACAGAACCGGTAAGCCAGCCCATATTCTGGTTAAAATGCTGTCATACAGGGACAAAATTACAGTACTAAAATCCCATCGCTCTGCATTGGAGGGCCTACCCCTGTTCGTAGTTGACGACCTCACGGCGAAGGATAGAGCAGAGAGATACAAATGGAAAACGGAGGTGAAGAAACTGTACGACCGCGGAACAAAGTTGCGTTTCTTTGCGGGTTTTTGGCGTAACTCTACGGGAGCTCAACACAAGTTTGACTAAAAAAAAAAAAAACATCGTTTTTTTCACGAACAATAATTTAATTGTGGAGCCATATCCAGACCTACATTTCCAGTAATAAGGTATCTTGATGTGTTGAACTTTTTCAGAGGTGTATGGTCCTTAAATAAGTTATAAGTTATATATTCATTTGCTGTTCACGTTTGGTTTATAATATAATCTCTTTTTGCTTTGGTTTTTCTTATAATCTGGTTAGGGTAGTTTTCCCTCGTTTTTCTACCTATCTGCCTGGTTTGCGTTAAACGTGGGTTTCAGTCCGTATTGCTACCCTTTGTTCTTATTTTTTTTATTTGCGGAGTTCCCAGGGGTCTTTTCTATGGCTAAATTCCATCTAGCTTTGGTTTTTGGACGGTTTCATCAGTTACGTCACGGGTCCTTTTTGGTCCATGGGGGGTGGGGTTGGGTTTGGGTTAGTGGTTTGGGGGGAGGGTTTTTTGTCCAACCTTGTTTTTGTTTTTTTCTGCCAGTGGCCCTTTTTTTGCTGGTTTGGGGGGGTTTTGGTAATGTAAAAACCCTGGAGGAGGAAATATTCAGTACTAGTAAAACCTTTTTTTCTGTACAGTCAAAGCTTTCGTGTATACGATATGTAGAGAATGTTAAGGCTATTGTGTTGGTTACATGGAATGTCAGCTTTCTTTCTATTATTGAGTTGCCTCTACTATTTCAAAGGATTGTAGATGATTAACGGTCAAAGTACTTATATAAAGCAACGCCAGCTCCTATCCATAGCCTCTATGAATTGCCGTGGTTTGGCTGATCACACAAAAAGGAGGGATGTTCTGCATTTTTTGAAATCCAAGAAACATTCCATTTATTGTTTGCAGGACGTCCATTGGGACAAAAATATTGAGAGTAGAGTAAGAGCTGAATGGGGGCTGGAATGCTATTTTAGTTCTTTTAAAAGCAATGCTAGAGGTGTGGCTATTTTGTTTAACAATAATTTCGAGTTTAATGTCCATAGGTCTTGCAACGATTCTAATGGTAATTTTTTGGCTTTGCATATTGAAGTGAGTGACATGAACATCACCTTGATTAATATTTATGGTCCTAATAAGGATGAGCCTTTTTTCTACGATGGTATTAGCAATACTATTAATACTTTTGATAACCCCCACACGGTTATTTGTGGAGACTGGAACTTGGTTTTGAACGATAATATTGATTGTATTAACTACGTAAATATCAATAACCCGTTAGCAAAGAAAAGAGTTCTCAGTCTTTGTGGTGAGCATGATCTTACTGACCCCTGGCGTATTCAGAATCCTACTACTGCTAGTTACACTTGGAGGCGGCATGATTCAGTGAAGCAGTCTAGATTAGACTTTTTTCTCATTTCTTCAGAAATGAACTCTAAAGTCACCGGTTGCGATATTAAGCCAGGGTATCGTACAGATCACTCCTTAATAGACATTCAGTTTGACTTCAATCAAATGGATAGAGGGCCAGGTTACTGGAAATTTAACAATTCCCTTCTTTCTGATACGGTGTACGTTGATCAAATTAAAAATGCTATTAAAAAGGTTGTAGAAACTTATGCAGCCTTTCCCTATCTGCATTCCAACTTGGTTCACATCCATCCAAATGACATCCATTTTACTGTTAATGATCAGCTCTTTTTCGAAATGCTATTGTTGGAGATTAGATCAAAAACAATCTCTTACGCTTCGTGGAAAAAGACAAGCAATAATAAGAGAGAGTCCCACATTGAGACAGCGATTCAAAATCTTTCTTATCAAATTTCTCAGGGGGACTTAACAGTCACTGAAGAGCTTAAGTCAAAACAAACTGAGCTTATTGATCTGCGTAAAAAGAAAATGGAGGGTGTTCTTATTCGATCTAAGACCCGCTGGATAGAAGAGGGTGAAAAACCATCACGGTATTTTTTGAACATGGAAAAACGCAAGATGATTAATAAAACTATCAGTTCTGTTGTCAGAGATGACAACACTTATGCTAGTTCCTCCGGTGAAATCCTAAATGAGTCTAGGCTTTTCTATAAAAAACTTTATTCTGAGGCTGAAAACTTGAACGACAGCAATTTGAGCTCTGTTTTTAATGGAGTTCCAGTTCTCCCGGATAGACTGCGGGAGAGTCTGGAAGGTCCTTTGTCATACCATGAACTCCTAAATGCCCTAAAGGGGAGCAAAAATGACAAATCTCCAGGTTCGGATGGTTTCAGCTTCGAATTTTTATAAGTTTTTCTTTTCTGATATTGCATGGTACCTGTTGCGTTCTTTAAATTATGCATACTCCTCAGGGAGTCTTTCAATTACGCAACAGTATGGTATTGTTACGATGTTGCCTAAGGGGGACAAGCCACGCCAATTTCTTAAAAATTGGAGACCTATTTCACTTTTGAATACCTCATATAAACTAGCCTCTTCTTGCATTTCTGATAGACTTAAAAAAGCTCTTCCTTTCATTATTCATGAAGAACAAAAGGGTTTTCTTAGTGGCCGGTATATTGGAGAAAACATTAGGCTGATGTACGACCTGCTTAATTTTACAGAAAACAATAATATTCCCGGTATGTTTTTGTTAATTGATTTTGAAAAAGCCTTTGATTCAGTTTCACACAGTTTCATTTTGAAGGTTCTTGAACAATTTAATTTTGGCCCTTCCATTCAGAAATGGTTCAGTGTTTTTTATAGCGGGGCGAAAGCTTCCGTTCTTGTGAATGGTTTTCTTTCCGAATCTTTTAAGATTGAAAGAGGTTGTAGACAGGGTGACGGTTTGAGCCCCTACCTATTCCTTTTATGTGCAGAAGTGTTCGGAATGTTGATCCGAAAAGACAAAGTGCTTAAAGGCATAATGGCTAGCGGTTGTGAATTCAGACTTTCCCAGTATGCTGATGATACAGTTCTTTTTTTAGACGGCTCAGAAGGCTCCTTTGAAAAGTCCTTTGAAATACTTGCGGCCTTTGCTAGAATGTCTGGCTTAAAAGTCAACATTGACAAAACTAATGCGGTTTGGATTGGTAGCAACAAAGGGCGTAAGAAAGGGATTTGTGAGCACATCAAAGTTAACTGGGTTTTGGCTGAAAACTCTTTCAGAGCCCTTGGTATAGACTTTAACACTAATCTTGCTAGTATGGTGAATTTGAACTACACCAAGGTGATTTCTGCTATTAAAAGTTTAATTGAGCAGTGGTCTAAACGTAACCTAACGGTGCTGGGGAGAGTTACTGTAACAAAGTCGCTCCTTTTATCTAAGCTTACTTTTCTTATTTTAACTCTTCCCAACCCGCCTAGCAATGTTATCAAAGAATTAGACTGTATGTTCTATAACTTTATATGGAAAGGGAATGACCGTGTGTCCAGGAACCAGATGATTCAAGGCTATAGTCATGGAGGAGTTAAAATGATTGACATGCATTCGTATATAAAAGCCCTTAAGGTCACCTGGATCCGCAGATTTCTAAGTTCAAATAACTTGGGTTGGGTCACTCTTTTTTTGAAGATTTCGAACATTCATGATCCTCTAGCACTCGAGGGAGGCCACCAGGCATTGCTGATCTATTTAAAAGGGGCCGCAAATCAAAACCATTTTTGGATTGATGTTCTTAATGCTTGGTGCAGCTTTGTTAAGTGTCATGTACCTGCCAGTCAAATTGACGCTTTGAAAAATGTGTTGTGGCATAATCAGAATATTATGGTCGGTAACAAAAACATTAACTATAAACACTGGGCCAAAAAGGGTGTGAACTTCGTGTGTGACATTTTTGACACGCAAGGTGTGGCTCTTTCTCTTGTGGCATTTCAAAGGAAATTCAGGGTCAGAACAAATTTTTTAGAGTACGGGGGCGTGGTCAATGCAATCAAACATTCCTTCCGTAATGTACTGAATGGAGAAACCACAGAAATCGCTCGCCCTTTTTTACCATTTAATTTTGAGACTTTGTTGATGGATATAAAGGGCTCCACCCGTCTGTACAGTGTTTTCACCTCCAGCAAAAAAGTTGTGCACAAGTTTATTGTTAAATGGGAAGAAAAAATTGGCGTGATTTTTCCGATTCCTCAATGGCACATTTTCTGTGGTTTACCCTTTAACTGTACATGTGACACCAAGTTACAATGGTTCCAGTTTAGATTGGTGCATAGAATTCTGGGTGTAAATTCCTTTCTTTCTAAAATTGGTCGGAAGAATTTTAATCTGTGTACTTTTTGTAAAAGGGAAGAAGAGACACTAGTCCACTTGTTTTGTAATTGCAAGGTGTCTCTGTATTTTTGGCGTCAGATAAAACACTGGTTGACTAATACACTGAACATTGACATTAATTTTGACAACACGACTAAGCTGTTTGGTGTCCTAAATAGAAAATGGTCTGCTCTCAATTTAATTCTCATTCTTTGCCGTTTTCATATTTATCGGATGAAGATGAACGACAGAAAGCCTTCATTTGTTCTTATCAAAAAGGAAATAAATCATTATTTTGTAATGGAAAAAATGATCTTTGTTAAGAATAACAACTTAGATAAGTTCAATACCAAATGGGAGCCTTTTGTATTGCTATGTACCAACTAATCGCCTTGCATAATCATCAAACTTCCTGTTTTTGCAATTGGCCATTTCTCTCTTAGTATCGTTCTATAAGTAGTTGGTTTTACCAGTAGTTTGTGTAGCTTTGTACATTGAAGAAACTTGAATAAATTTCTCCCTCCAGGTAAAAAAAAAAAAAAAAAAAAAAAAAAAAAAAATATTTGCGATTTGGGCACAAACCGTGAATATTAACGTAGTGTGATGTCCCTTCAGGGCCACCATATTATCATCTAATGGAACCCTGAACTATAGGCCTAAGTAGTAGCTGAAGGTTCTGGGAAAGAGAGTATTAACTTTGGATCGATAAGAAACCGCGCTTCGCAATCGCTTTCGTAGAAACCTTGGACCTCGCTATAGGAACAAAATAAAACTTGACGATTAATAGTTGATAGCTTAATAGTCCTAATGGAGTTATATGTCCGGGTAAATAAGTCCTGTCCTTCCACATGAGCTCAGCCAAATGGGTCAATCCAGCATCCAGTCTGATCATAATTAAACGACTGAATATCGACCAAGACTATAAGCCCTAATCTGGAAAATACATATTGAAACCTTGATGCTTGGAGTAGGTGATAATGTCCAAGTTAGCATGGTATGGCATTGAACCAAAGCGACCTTTGACAACTCATACGGGAGAGAAACGGGTGAAGTTTGAAATTCTACTGATTCTCACCACCCAAATAGATATTTGCAACGAGGAACAAAATATTAGAATAGTCTTCCCATAAATTTTGAGCAACCTGCTACAATATAAGTACATTTTCAAGAAAACTTAATTTGCTAGATACACATCTGTTACAGATATACATGTTATGCAATCGAATTATAATGTTGTCCCTTTTAATCCGTTATGTCTGTTTGGTCTCAGCTGTCAGCTTGTGTTTACGTATGTGTCTGTTTTGTCTGTCAAATAGAGGAAAACAACTAAATAGTAACATTGTTTGCTTCACTTTTACTTTTATAACACCCCTTGCAAATATTCTGCCTGCTCATTGGTTTAGAGCGCGTCACATGACATGTCTTAGTTTTGCTAGACGACGGCCGTGTGATAGTGCGTCGGTTTGCCATGCGCTAGTCCGAAGACTAGCACATGGCGTGCAGTACCCAGACGTCCGTTGTGTGTACGAGGATGATAAATTGATAGTCTGTAACCATTTCGGATTGCACGACACTACATGCAGCACATCAGTAAGTAAAAGTGTTTTCAATCTGTATTCGCGTCGTCCGTGGATTGTAGCATTCAGGTCTGTAACTTAATAATAATAGTACAGTATTTAGAAATGTTTGGGGTGTTATAAAACAAATATTGACTGCTTTTACTCGTGCAATGGTTAAAAACTATGACTCCCTCGGTGATCCCCGTAGCGTTCTATTTTCCCTCGGCTTCGCCTCGGGAAAAAAGAACGCTCCGGGGATCACCTCGGGAGTCATAGTTTTAACCATAGCACTCGAGAAGCAGTCAATATTTTTTTATAATAGTGCACAGCCTCATGTACTCATGTACAAACACATTAACCCTGCGAGCCACCGATTTAAATTATTTACGCCTTTGCCTGAAGATGCTAACGCTGTTTTCATGCGTTTACTGTTGCTTTGTGTAAATAACTGTGTTCAGGGGCACACATCTTGTTTTAATGGTCTGAACAGATTAATCTAAGTTCACTGAACATGCGTACCAAAGATTTCCACATTCTGGAAGTTTACACATTTGGCTCATCACTGATAACTGACAGCTTAATGATACAGAAGCGGCAATTTTATGACAAGTGGCCTACCCGGTGAATGTCCTGTAGGGCAACAATCGGTTCAGCCACTCTTTGAATGGCACTTCATACTATCGGTAATTACTCCAAACATTTATTATCATAAAACATTACGTGGCAGCGAGTAATGGAGAGCTGTTGATAGTATAAAACATTGTGAGAAACAGCTCCCTTCGAAGTAACGTAGTTTTCGAGAAAGAACAAATTTTCCACTGAAATAATTTTATTTGAATTTGATTTCGAGACCCCCAAATCAAGCATCGTTAAAGCACACAACTTCGTAAGGGTGTTTTTTCTTCCTTTTTTAACTCGCAACTTCGACGACCAATTGAGTTCAAATTGTTCACAGGTTTAACATTTTGTGCAAATGTTGAGATATACTAAGTGTGAAGACTGGTCTTAGACAACTACCGAAAGGTGTCCAGTGTCTGTAAGGACTGTTTTTCAACGATTTGAATAAATAAAAGTTGTTGTATTTAACAAACAATAAATTACTGTCACGGCGTGAGCTTCCCGCAGAGTTAGTTATTTGCATTTCCGTTATTGCTGAGTCAGTATGAAGTTAATGTTTCCTGTCTGCGACACACAAAAAGATAAAATAGTATTCAACTTGGAATTTTCAGAAAAAGGATAAACCTGTGATTTGTGAAAACTTATTCGTTGTAGGACCTACTTGAAATGCAATTGTTTTTTCCCCTCCTAATGAAGGAGTATTGTTTACCAAACTTTGAAAGGACAAACAAAATCCAAAACAATCTCAGTTCGCAGATTATTATAAATAGAATTCCAGTTGACTGGGGGTAATGACCATAATTATAAAAGCTTTGAGTGATTGCCTCCTTTGACAAGTCTTACCATCAAGATCAAAAGGGCAAAGTAAACCTTTGTTTACCCTAAGACTATTTGTAGTCATAAACGAATGTCATGTACACAATGCACAAGTTTAATAAGTACATCTAAACATTTCATTTGGTCGCGTTTTTTAGAAATTGCTGAAAATCAGGAGCGAATGTCCACCTTATAAATACACACTCTGAAAGGGTTAGGCGTTAACTGTTGGGATCACTGCACCCGGGTTCAAGTAACAAGTAATGTCTATTCATTTTGATTTTACCCAAATTCACCGATGTGTGTTAATACCCTGCAAAAACTGGGGTGTTAATTTGTTTATCCATGTGACAACACCAACATGGTGTTATTATATCCCCATTACTTTATCGTTGGTGAAATTTACATCGTGTCAGTGTTGTCACAAGATACCTAGAGAATCAACTTAACACCCCAGTTTTGCAGTGCAATATATAATTACTACTTTCCCGAGATCTGTGAAAAGAAAATCACTGGAGTATACAATGCCAACACATATCGGTGCATATTGGTAAACGACAAATATTCTTTACCCCTGATGCAAATTTGACATCTATAAGTAATGTCTGGTCAACAAAATACCTCGTCAATTTGTTTTTTAACTCGAAATTATAAAAAAAAATAAAAATTACCCAGTCGCCCAGGACCTTCTTATAGTAATTGCTTTTTGATTAGTGGCGAGAATTCCATAATATGCAATATGATCACGGCATATCACAAAGTATAGTCTGCGCATGCTTAGAGCATCGACGACGTCGCTGATTGCGAGTTATAAAAACAGCCCAATCTTAAAGACATAAATAAAATGCATCTCGACTGTGTATGAGATTGTATTTACATCTCAACATCATCACATAAGAACTTGGGCAAAAATGGAAGCATCAAACGAAACTGAGATTTGTAGCGGGGGAGATTTTGTGATTGACTTCACGGATGACGCCGCTGCGAGTTTCTGGACCCGTTCCGAGAACGAGATCCTACTGGTCTACATCGGGGTACCTCTAGTCGTCGCCATCGGAGTGCCGGGTAACTTGGCGTTCCTCTTCACCCTCTTCAGAGTCAAAGAAATGCAGACCATCACAAATTTTTACTTAGCAAACTTGGCCGTGTCTGATCTCCTCTACATTTCATTATTCGCTGGTTATAACACCGGGGCTTACTTCATTGCACCCGATGTCGCCAATACTTTTGTTGTTACGTCGTGGCTTGGGTGCGCGGTGGTAACTTTCTCCCTTGATGTTCTCTACTTCGGGTCTAACTTGATGGTGACCCTGGTAGCCATTGAGCGATTCTACGCCATCTGCCACCCTCTGAAGAGCAGGCAGTCGAGAAGCTCAGGCCGTGCGTTGTTACTGGTCACCATATTCTGGGCGGTGGCCATAGGATGTTCATTCGCAGTGGTGTCCCGCATGTCAAGGTACCGTACCGGCTGCGTCATGTGGCCGGAAGATGACGGTAACAGCGGCACACGTCCAAGCACCGTTAACTTTTGCTTGCCTGGAGAACCGTGGGTCACCCTCTGCACACAGATTCTGTACGTCGGGTTCTGGACCATCGGTATGCTCGTCAACAGTTACATGTACTACCGTATCGTTCGTCGCCTGGGCCTGCACACTTTCGCCACCTCGGCCGACGGAGGCAATCAGCAAGCCGAGAAGAAGAAAAAAGTTCGTCGACAAGTTGCCAAGATGTTGATTATCAGCAGCATTGTTTACTTCTTACTTCAGTCTCCTCGAGTCATCATTCTGAACGTCTTGGGCCTGATCAAAGCAGCTAGCGGTATAACCATAGTGCAGCAAGGGCAGGTCACCATCCTGTGGCCCATCACCGTGTTTCTCTCACTGGTTAACTCGGCCGTTAACCCGATCATCTACAACACGACCAATGCTCGCTACAGGGCGGCAATCTTACAGGCGTTTGGCTGCTCGACTTGCAGAGGTGTAGACCGCCAACCGTCAACTACAGCGGCTACTGTGTCATCAAGAGTGGCAGAGCAAAGTGAGTCCAACCCTGCAAACCCCGATCAACCAAATGTGGAATAGTTTCAGTGACAGTTACATGGGAATCAATTTGCACATTGTCGATAATTTTTGAAAGTCGAACATCGACACAACGAACACATTCATAACTTGAAATGAGAACATTTCTCTTGGCACGGTTGCTGGTGTAGTATCGCGTAGCACTGAAACAAAGGTATGTTGACTCCCTTCACTGACGTCACACGCTGTCCCATAATGGTGTGCATTTTTAGTTTGTCTTGCATTGTGTTTTAGTAGCAGTGTGGTGTAAGCGGGTTCATCTTTAAAACTAGTTTTTTTCATGTTTTCACTTCTTGAAGAAAGTGCTTAAAAAGCAATCTCTCTTGAAAAATTTGCGTTATCTGACATAATGTGGACTTGTTTAACTATAATGATAATTTTAAGCTGTAATTATTAAGAAACGACTAAAAAGAGAAAAAGAAAAAAGAAAATGCAGTTAGAATGAAGCTGTATGAAGCTGTATACATACCATGAGTTTTGTGACGTCACGTAGTTGATGGTTTCAGCAGCGGCTGTGGCTAGGATGCCGAAATGTTCCCCTTATTTTTCAATGGTGTCAATGCAGCCAAGAGCCACAGCCGCAGCTCAAGTCGCTTGACTCTGACACGGCCTCATTTAAAGGCAGTGGACACTATTGGTAATTACTCAAAATAATTATCAGCATAAAACCTTACTTGGTAAAGAGTAATGGGGAGAGGTTGGTAGTATAAAACATTGTGAGAAACGGTTCCTTTTGAAGTGAAGTAGTTTTTGAGAAAGAAGTAATTTTCCACGAATTTTATATCGAGACCTCAAGTTTAGAATTTGAGGTCTCGAAATCAAGCATCTGAAAACACACAACTTCCTGTGACAATTTTTTTTTCTTTCATTATTATCTCGCAACTTCGACGACCAATTGAGCTCAAATTTTCACAGGTTTGTTGTTTCATGTATATGTTGAAATACACCAAGTGAGAAGACTGGTCTTTGACAATTACCAATAGTGTCCACTGACTTTAAGGCATCATTCAATACATGACGAACTGTATGCAACTTTTTACCAATTTTGGCACAAGCACACTTAGTTTAAATTGTATTTTATGTAAAGAAATCCTTCTGTATATTGTGGTATAAGCTTAAATTAATCACTGCAGTTCTTTGATTGTTCTTCAAAACTGTAAATACAACTGCGTGAACGTGTGCATGTCCACACGGTTGTGTAAGTCCATATGTCGACTTTGTTCTCTTCTCATACACTTCGTATGTATCGTTAAACAAACAGTCTGTTGCATTAACGGTCACTCTGTAGCAAATTAAACAGAGCATCATGTATGTATCATTAACGGACACACTGTTGCAAATTACACAAAGAGTGAATATCATTTACGGACACTGCAAATTACACAAAGAATTGTACAATTTACGGACACACTGTAGCAATTTGAACAAAGCGTATGTAGCAAATACAAATAGTGTAGCAAATTAAACAATATAGCATAGCGATAGCATTTGCAGACTTACAGACACACTGTTATTGCAGTCATTTAACAAACAGGCAAATCTGGCTTTTGTTTTTAATGTTGTCCCCCGGAGATACTGTCCCCTAAACAGCGAATTGTGTACTAACTTCCTCTGTTAGCGCCCTCCAATATGGGGACAGAATATCTGCTGGACAGAATTGCCTCTGTCGCCAGGAGCAACACATCTTTAGCGGCATAGTTAGTAAAACAACGGAAATTGTTGAAGGCCTGACATTTCGACCCAAGCAATTGCTTTCTGAAAGGATAAAATATCTGCCAAGTTTGAAAAGTCAAATCGTTTTGTTCAAACTGCTACAGTGGTTCTGTGAAATGGTACATTAATGCTCTACAGTACTTAAAGTCACCTGGAAATAGAATTTTTCTTCTTTCAAACATAAGAGTATATGCTTACGAGCAATAAAACAATTGTTTTAGTAATTGTTTGTCACGATTTATATGTTTAAAAAATATATAAAGTTGTTTGGGGGGCTGACTCCGCCTACCCCTTTTGTGACGTCAATCGAGGCAGACTTTGCCTGCAATGCGTATAGTAAACACACGTGCAATGTACATGTACGTCAAAGTCGTGAGTTGGTACATTTCAAAAAGTGTTTTTCTGCATTCAGCAGCAATACACCTGGTCGGCATTGCCGGAAAAAAACCCAAAACGTACAAACTCACGACTTGGTCCGTACATGTACTTTGCAATTGTGTTTACTCTACGCATTACAGGCAAAGTCTGCCTCGATTGACGTCACGAACAGCGCCCTCTCGGGTCGGGGTCTACTCTTAAATTTGTAAATAACAAAAGAACTGATTTTTTAAAACCTTAGTTAACTGTTTATTCACATTCCACTCATCAAACCACATATATTAGTGACAAAAGCTTTATTTTGAAAAAATACCACTTCCAGGTGACTTTAAAGCCATTATACACATTCGGTACAAAAAAAAAAGTTCACAGATTTACAAATAATTTACAGGGTTAACAGAAGGTAATGGTGAAAGACTTCTCTTGAAATATTATTCCATGAAATGCTTTACTTTTTGAGAAAAAAACATTAAAACAATATAAATTCCCGATAGCGAGAATTACGGATTTATAGTAAACACATGTCATGACACGGCGAAACGCGCGGAAACAAGGATGGGTTTTCCCGTTATTTTCTCCCGACTCCGATGACCGATTGAACCTAAATTTTCACAAGTTTGTTATTTTATATACAAGTTGTGATACACGAAGTGTGGGACTTGGACAATACTGTTTACCGAAAGTGTATAATGGCTTTAAGCAGCATGCAGCATCAGAGTCCAGCTTTCTCCAGAAGAAGACCACAGCATACTGATCGAAACGTCGAGTTGAAGAACCACCCCAACTCATTAGAGATAGTCATTACACGGTGTTACTGAAAACCTTTACATAAAAGTCAAATCATTATTTACTGCACTATACTATAGGTTAGTTTGTGGTTGGTAAGCAGTTTGTAAGAGCCAAGTGTATCATGTTCACTAATTAAACAGGGCCCAAATGAACGTTAATTTGTAAGTTTGTTTGACGTACCGCAAAGCTCCTTAATACTATTCGTATGTATTCCCCAACAAAATAGAAGAATGCATTTTAACATGATTCTAAGATGCAGAAACTATGTAAATTGTTGTTTTAAATAACCTGTATTACTGTAAATAGCGGCACGTATAGTAATAATAAAGAGGCATTTCTATGTTTTATTAATAGTTTTCAAGGTCTTTATTCTAGAAACAATTTTCCGTGAATATATATTTTAAAATGGACTGGTACTAAAAATGATAAATCCATGACATAGTCTATTGTTATCAAATAATCTGTAAATCTGAAGTTATTCGACAGTTAAATTGTGAATAGCTTACTTTCAAAACCAACTAAACTTATACTAAATGCAAAAATATATCTACAATAAGAAACAACCGTTTAAAAGTCAATAAAATTATATCCTACGTAGGCTATTGTATGTCATAATCTACCCTTCAATTCTTTGACTTTTAGCTTGGAGTAAAAAAAAAAACATAATGAAATTGCTTACTATGTTCTTTTGGTTAGACTAGTTGCCCAATAAACTTGCTGAAAACCGTGTTTTTCAAAGCCTAAAAGTTCGACTGTTTTAAAACAACTGCATAGTCAGTAATCTCAAATACCATTAAGAACTGTGTGTTTCGCTGTTTGTTAAAGTTGGACACGTGTTAGTTACTCTTAAGAACCGAATGACTTCCTTACACAATTATAATCTGATATAATCCTTAAACATGATCAACCGACTATATAAAATAATTGTTGAATTTTAATTTGTAGAAAAAAAAAATTACAATCCTAAAAATGAAGTTTAATAGTCTACGTACTCGTGTTCGAATGCGAAGCGGGACGAGAAATCACAGCATGACAAAACTTCAGAATGTGCTGGGAATGGCTCAATGGTTAGAACTTAAACTTCGCTTCGCATTCGAGTTGTTAGAGAACGAAACAATTGATAGGTCAGTTGTTTCTAATAATGAATCTCATAAGCACGGTTTGAATGTGAGTTGTATTCTTCCGGATGCTCGTCCAACGTAGGCAGTACCGACCCGTGGGTAGACGGCGGGGCGCCCTCCTCTCGGTAGTATGGGCCGGGATGTGAACCACCGTCATGACGGACCAGCCCAGACGGTGGGAAGTTAGGGTAGGCTTCATCCGCGGAAGCAAAGGAGATATTGTCATCGAGACGTCGTCGGACTTGGATGTTTCTTGAAGAGTCTACAGGCTGGCTCATCATTTTAGGATTGTTTCTTTAAAGAAAGACATCAAAACGCTTTTATTTCAACTGAAATCTCTGTAATGACGTCCATTTCAAGTTATTTCTAACTCAAAAAATTGTATCATGGTGTAACACTTTATGAATGATGCTACGTCAAATTCACAGCTAAACTAACCAATAAGTTACTTGTTAAGATACATTTTTATTAATATATGAAGAGCAAAATGAACCACACAATCTGAAACAAAATGCAGTTGCGACTATTTTTTCAGAGACAACAGTTGTCCGCAGGGCATAGCAATCACTGTCATCACATCCGCGGGCATGTTTTTTTTAATCGTTTATTGTTTTAATCCTACATATCAATGTAGATGTATACTATTAAACTACGTAAACAATTACTTTTCAAAAGGTTTTTGAGATTTCACCCTGCTGGGTATTCAAGGCGCAGTAAAACCAAAAACAAAACAAAAGAAAACAGACACAACAAAATTAGTTCTTAAAAACCTGTGACATAAGATAATTTTTGAGAAGAGATTTGAATGCTGTGGCACAACGACAAGATCTAAGATAAAGTGGTAGAGAGTTCCCGATGCTTGGCGCAGCTGAAGAAAAAGACCCGTCACCCCATGAGTGTTGAGACTTGGGTTCAATGAGAAGAAGCATGGAACTTGATCGAAGATTCCTTGACGGAGTGTAAACTTGAAGTAGTTCAGAAATTATAGTGGGTAGCCATGCCGTTAAGCGCTTTACGGACAAAGCATCAGCTTGAGGACGAATATATTTTGTTGTAAACATGAGTGAAATTATAACCTACCTGTTCCATCGGCGGTGAAGCCATACGACCACGAAGGCAAGGGCCATCATAGAAGCTGCCAATGCTCCAATCAGTGCGAAGAGCAGTGTGAGAAGCGGGTCTATCAGAACGAGAAAGGGCACAAGATAAAGACACGATAACGCGAATTGGTCACTAGGCCTACTCTTCCAAAATTGTGGTGTTAAAATTGGCACCATGGATGTTGTGTTAAAATATCACTTATATAATGCGAAAAAATTACCAACATTGCTGTTATTTGAATACCCTATGGTGATAATTTCAATTCTCTCTTCTGTATGTTTGTGTAGCAACACCCACAGTCTCAATGTAAACATCCTAATTTAAACACCTTTATGTGAGAGTTTAAAAACCTGCTGACTTTCGATTAAATTAAGAATGTGACCGAGCAAGGCCATTCCATACATTAACCAAATCTAACTCGTAAATAGATAATTCCAAGAGCAAATTTCTATTAGGAACATAAACATGTTGTTTGATAACACACCTTCCCAAAAAATAACAAATAATCAAGGACGACAAAGGAATTTTCGTGTCAGGCGGTTTTCATGTGCATGTTGGTTAAAAAAAAACCATCTCTAACAAGCAAGGTACCGAAACCCTACTCATGTACCTTATGCTAACGAGTATCAAGAGATACAAGATTGCACAAGATTCCGACACATGAAAATGATAATTATCTTACGGACATTACTTTGCATTGACTTAACAATAATTACACTTTACATACCTTCTGGTGCTTGTGTTGCTCCTATCACTTCTGTTAGAAAAACAACACAAGAAAGGACACAGAAATTACAAATGGACACTAAATTTCATGTAAAGCTTGTCTTCTTTTGTGAAACAACCTTCATGTTTTAAAAAAAACCAATTCAAGTCCATACTACTTGGATAAACAACGAAATGCATGCAAGATAAACTAGAAAAACAACACTCTAAAACTTGAAACAAATCACAAGTTCATAACCTTTTATGTTACATGGCATTTGATTTAGTCAAAGACGGGAAATATTGTCAAATACTAAACTTCTAACAGTCCATGATGTGAAACAACCAGAAACGTAAAAAGTGTTTTTTTACTTTTAAATATTTTGGACTATATCATAATAAACATACTTAGAATTGTTTTACTTTTTGATGCAAAATTAGTTCGAAACTCAATATCCTGAAGCTAAGATAGTTCTTGTGTTTTAGGCAAAAGGGAATGTTTGACAGTACGTGTGCCCGTTCTCAGTGGATTTGCATTGTTGGGACAGTGTTGGCAAGCTAGTGGGCCATTTGCTCTACCAGGGCAGCTCGTTTGATAACTTAGAAGTCTCCCGAATTCCACAAAAAATACTCCGAGGTAGTATAATAATTATTATAAAGCAAGACACATTTTCAAAAGAACATAATCTACATAGCAAGTAGATACACACAAGATGTTACCCAAACATAATTATGATTATCAGTGCTTATGAAATATTTTTTTTTGCTAATGGCCGCTCCGTAAGCAGAACACATCTGCTCCCCCCCTGCTTACACATAAAATTGGGCCTAGTTCGGTTAACCTCGTACCTTGTTCGCAGTTGAGACCCATCGATCCCTCGTTGCACGTTACGTATGAAACTGCCGCACTTATCCCCACACCTTCGTCACTGGCGCGTTTGTTGCGAGTGAGAGCGCCGAGGATACGGCTGGTGAGCACCCGCAGAGAGTAGCCCGCACCGGGGCGAAGTCCCGTTACGCTAGCATCGGTTGCCCCGCCTGGGAGACGGGTGCTGTTTTGCCAAAATGTGTCCCCGAGCAGCCTGTACGGAAAAAGTGGAAAATGAAAACTTGCCTGTCACTGTTTGAAGCACACATAGTTTTTAAATATTAACGTCTGCAACTGTGCATTAACACAAAGTTTTTAAATGTTAACGTCTGCAACTGAGCATTACCATGTTTTTTCCGAACTATGTTCACCCTATGGAGCTTTATGTAGTGATTTTTGTTTTCTTCCATCATGTGATAGACAAAGGTTGTGGTATAAAAATGTTGAACAGCACACATTTAAACACGTCAAACTCATGTTTTTCCCGAACGTTTTTTTTTTCTTTCTTTCTTCTTCTTCTCGGTCCTGTAAACATCGCATGATGGAACTTATTATTGATCGAGAGCAACGGTCGGGACAGCAGTGCCACATCATCGCGCGACGCGCACAGCATTCCCTTATAAGGAGTTGTAGACCCGAGGGCCTTGAATGGGCCTTACCATTTCATATCCGGAGGGGCGTTGTGTTGAAAAAAATCATTGAACAATTATAATTTTTGCATTTATTTTACTTTTTGACCAAATGTGTTGATGTTTTTTGACCGAAAAGGTATTTATGAATGGGAATCGGTTATCAACTAGTGGTTTAAACCCGCCGATGCCTGGTTCTTGATAATTTACCTCGACTTCGTCTCGGTAAAATTATCAAGAACCAGGCCTCGTTGGGATTAAACCACCAGTTGAAAGCCTCTTCACCACACATTTATTCCCTTAGTAAGGTAAGGTTATGGAATAAAAATGTTTTACAACACACATTGAAGATAAAGGGTATCGTCAAACTCACGTATCTGATGTTCTAATTTTCAAATAGACCCAGTAGTCCTCATGTGAGTGGGAAACAGTTGCAAGTCTTCCTCACGTCCAAAGATAAATTTCAAACATGACGTCATTGGTTTTCAACAATGTGAGAATGATTTTTTTGTCAGTTAAAATTTAAAGTCAATGCAGTTTTTATTGAACAAAAAATCAATAATAGAGTTTGAAAATGTCCCCATAGAAAAATACACGGACCAATTTTTCTCATTTTTGAAGTTTTACACTGGAATGGTGTCGAATGCAATGGCAGTTTAACATTATTTTAACGTGAAATTTTCTGTCCCCCACTAACATGAGGACTTTATCTATTGGAACATGAGTTCATCACAAAACTGAAATTGCCATTTCCCTTCCTCTTTGAGGTTTAGACTTGCTGTGTTATTTTGAAAGAAAATCGAAGTCAAACTCGCACTTCCAGAAACGATAAAGATCAGTAATGGCTTACTGGTATTGAACCAAGTTCCAGTCAGCGTCTACCATCAGATCCCACGAGATCTCGAGTGAAGTGCTGGTAGCAAGCTGGAGAACGACATCAAAAGCTCCGATAGTGGTGTAGTCTGCAAAAAATTACCAAGACAAAATTATTAAAGGAACACGTTGCCTTGAAACGGACGAGTTGGTTCTATAAAAAGCGTTTGTAACTGTTTGTTATAAAATGCATTATAGTTGGAAAGATGTTTTAAAAGTAGAATACAATGATCCACACCAATTTGCCTCGAAATTGCACGGTTTTCCTTTTACTTTGCAAACTAACACGGTCGGCCATTTATGGGAGTCAAAAATTTGACTCCCATAAATGGCCTAACCGTGTTAGCTGACGAGGTAAAAGGAAAACCGTGCAATTTCGAGGCATGTTTGTGTGTATTCTACTTTTACACCATCTTTCTACCCAAATGCATTTTATAACAAACGGTTAGAAACGTTTTCCAAAGACCAACTCGACCGATCCGAAGCAACATGCTCCTTTTAAGGTCATCATTTTTTAAAGAAGTGTCTGATTTAACCGAAATCAGTGGGTCATGATGCAATTTACAAATTAACCTTTATTTACTTTTACCGCATTATCATAAATAATCAGCACATATTTTTGAAATTATAGAATAATATTCAGTATGAAGATATCAGCAAAGACAGTATCTCGGCAGTAAATATGTACAATTTAAGCAAGGTAAAACTATTTAAATATCAAATCACTTTCACTGAATACCCGTATTTTTGCTATAGTGGTGGACAAAATGTACATTTTATTATCACGAGACTAACGCAAAAAGATAACACATAATATGGAAACGTTGCCATATACCCGCTTAATCTGACTTACACGAAAAGACCAAATGAGCGGTTTTGTTGATGCAAAAGTTACATTTTCTGAACAAAGTACGTTCCTTTCAATCACGTGGGTGCCTGTGAGTCATGTCATCTGGGTAACATTTTAACAAATACAATACCAACAAATAATAATATGGTTATTTCTCTGTTGTCGTCGGACACAAGCAAAGTTATCTTGCACAATATCATCTCTGTTTCCGTAGGAGAAGAGCAAAATAGCGAGTTACGATTGCACATCGGCCGCTTTCGCAAGCCCTCACGCGTTCAAGTGTGGTCAGGCGGCTTAGGGGTCGAGCGCCTATAACAACATACCGACCATTCACTTTCTACTGGTTTTAAACTGTTTGGATTTGTTGTATATTGTTGTCGAAATGGAGGAAAAATTCAATGTTTGACCGATAAACTCCAGCGTCTGATTTGACCTATAGAAGTTGGTGATGCACGTGCACATAATCAGATTAAATGACGTGATTATTGCTAAATCGGCTTTTATATATAGCAAGTACCACACCTTAACAATGTTTACTTATCATTTGTCTTTCAAGGATTCTCTCCATGGGTAGAAATAAAGGAAATTGTATTTTGTTGGTTTCACAAGGAAGAACTCACAGAAAATTCCTCGATAGTTCTGACGACTTGAACAAAAACATAGCCGGGTGGTTGGAGTTCATTCGCGATACAAAAACACCGATATAAGCTCCAGAGGACTATTCGTGTATCGAAGGCTACATTTCAATTTATTCTAGGTCATATCAGACGCAACTTACAGAGGGGAACCGTCCCAAAAGTCCAATTTGCCCTGAGTGTAGAATGTACTTTGCAGAGGCATTTAATTACAATTTCACCATTGCAAAGATGGATGGAGTGGGCCCATCTACAATGTCAATCATTAGCACCCTCTGGGAAATCTTGTTGTTGCTCAATTTCCGCAGAACGAAGCTGAATTCAAGGAGAAATGACTGGACTACTACGAGGCAATTTATAAATTGACTTCCTGTTGATCAGCTGTAAAAAGTGGTTTTCATATTCCTATTAAATGTCCAGCCCTAAATCCTGCTGAGAATATCACAACTTTAGCAACTTTTATTTCTTTGTATTTATGGGAAATGTTGATGCGAAACACTGATTCATTTGTTTGGATTTCATTCCTCTTACGACAAATTGCGCATGCAAATTCCCAATTTAAAGGAACACGTTGCCTTGGATCGGACGAGTTGGTCAAAACAAAAGCGTTTGTAACCGTTTTTTATAAAATGCATATGGTTGGAAAGATGTTTTAAAAGTAGAATACAATGATCCACACAAGTTTGCCTCGAAATTGCGTGGTTTTCCTTCTACTGTGCGAACTAACATGGTCGGCCATTTATGGGAGTCAAAATTTTGACCCCCATAAATGGCCGACGTGTTAGTCGACAAGGTAAAAGGAAAACCACGCAATTTCGAGGCATGTTTGTGTGGATCATTGTATTCTACTTTTACAACATCTTTCTACCCATATGCATTTTATAAAAAACGGTTACAAACGCTTTTCAAAGACCAACTCGACCGATCCAAGGCAACGTGTTTCTTTAAATGCACCAGCAGCCGACTTCACGAAACGCTAGGATTAATCCGATCTCGAGTTAGGACGAGAAACCCGTCCTAACTTAGGATGGGTTCAATGCACCTTACGTATTTGGATACTGAACTGAACTCGTCCTAAGTCATAAGATTAATCCTAAGTTAGGATTAGTCATAAGATTAATCCTAAGTTAGGATGAGTTTGGTGAAATCGAGGGCTGATAGGAATTTATTTCGATTCTACAGTTTGAGCGCGACGTATGAAACTAGTGTTTCTGCCGACCTTTGATCCACGGCAGGGCCTTTACAAAAATAAATAATAATTACTAGAAATATTTGAACACGGCAGGTTATGGTCATTTTCTTTAAGAGACAAACCCACTCAAACGTTTCCACTTGAAAGCTATTTCACGAAGCACCAATTCAGATTAATCTTAAGACGAGATCACCATAGTGATTTGTACTGTGACATCATACTTTGCTAAACAGTAAACATTGAAACACAACTTAAGATCACTCTTAGCTCGTTGATATTTAAGCCAACGAAGTCAAAGGGAGCTCATAATGCTATGTTATGGTAAACAATATAAAGACAACAGAAGAATGAAGTTAAACACAGTCACAAAATAAATAAACCAAAGAGATGTATGTTGTTTAAAACTCTTAACTAGTACAGGATGGCTCCGTGGTTTATGTCCCCGCTTTTCACCTCCGTGGACCCCGGTTCGATACCCGAAATGTGGGTGGGGTTTTTCAGTTCCTGACCCACTGCTTGGGTTTTCCGTATAGGGGTTTTCCGTATAGGGGTTTTCCGTTTAGGGGTTTTCCGTATAGGGGTTTTCCGTATAAAGGTTTTCCGTATAGGGGTTTTCCGTATAGGGGTTTTCCGTATAAAGGTTTTCCGTATAGGGGTTTTCCGTTTAGGGGGTTTCCGTATAGGGGTTTTCCGTATAGGGGTTTTCCGTATAAAGGTTTTCCGTATAGGGGTTTTCCGTTTAGGGGTTTTCCGTATAAAGGTTTTCCGTATAGGGGTTTTCCGTTTAGGGGTTTTCCGTTTAGGGGTTTTCCGTAAAGGGGTTTTCCGTATAGGGGTTTTCCGTATAGGGGTTTTCCTCCAACGTCTAAACTTGAAGTTTCTCTATCACCTTCTCCTAAAAAGAATTATTCCTCGATTGTTTGATGTTTTCATCTTTTCTAAGCTTGCAAACAATTATCTTATTTACCTATATAAAGTTAACATGAGTGTTTTTTTAAGCCGGGAAATTACAAAGTAATTGGATAAAGCATGCTTTCCCTAAACCGCTTCATGTAAATTGTTTTTTAAAAACGAAATAACTTAAAAATCACCTGTATCACATGTAGTCCGGCCTGCCCATCCCTTCCGACACGTCTGCGTGGCGAGGATTTCACTGACAATGACCCTTGACCCAAGCCCATACAGCAACCGCAACTCGTAGTCAGTCTGCTGACTCAGACCAGTCAGTACGTACACGTTATGTTGGCCGAGAGTCAGGGAACCATTCGTCCACTCCACGGTGTTTGTGACACGGAACTGTAGCTGGACGTATATCACACCTATAGACGTTGCCCAAGACGCAGTGATGGAGATGCTGTTGACTGTCGTCACATTGAAGGTGTTCATGAAGGGTGTGGTCATAGCCGTAGTAGGCGCTATTGTTGTGGGTACGTCTACAAATGAAAGTAAATCAATTCAACTCAATTCAATATGACGTTTACACTCCATACTCTTTTTGGAGACAAATTAAATACAAGAAGGTATCATTACATATAAAGGTAACAAACTCAAAAGCACATACAAGTTTACATAACTAATTGTTAAGGCAAAAAATAAATAATTAACCAGGAATGAACTATGTCACATACTTGGAGAGGAGAGCTCTTTTTAGGACACAACAATTATACAACTTACATGTCTGACAGTTCAAACCAATAAACACCGGTCGACATGTCAACAACCTGAGTTCACCGCTAGTAACATTGCCCTGATCACCAGAGAGTGTTAACACAACACGCACGGTGTAGAACGTGAACGGGGTAAGGTTCTCGATTGTAATAGCCGTCCGTCCTGCCGCGAATGGGCCGATAGATACCCACTGGGTGTCTCCTTCATCAACGCGGTACTGCACCTCGTACGATGTTATATCGGCTGTGGTTTCCCATGTTACAGTGAAGTAAGTGCTTGCCGCTTCTACCAGCTTGAGATCGTATGCTCCCAAAGAGTAATCTGAAATGACAAGAAGAAACAATGTTCGACTTCAGCGGGTAGATAATAAAGACATTTGCTTTAAACATTGTTCGAAATTCTTAAGTCGCATTTTCTGTATACTCAGCTTACATAATGTACGGGTCTTCACGACAGACCAGCAGCCGATTTCAAGAAACGCTAAGATTAATCTTGTTCCGAGTTACGACGAGTACCTGTCCTAACTTAGGATGGATTCTATGCGTCCTAACATCCATGGATACGGAACTTAACTCGCCCTAAAAGTCCTAGAATTAATCCTGAGCTAGGAAAAGTATGGTGAAATCAACGGCAGGTAAATTATCATGCCGCGACCATAAGTTTGCTCATGTAATTTTGAATACAATTGTCTTGCTTTTAACTCTATTAACTGTGTGAAGCGTCTTGAGCATTTTCAGACGAATTTAGCGACTTCCGCGATTGTATTTATTTAATTCATTATATTTAATACTGTTTACAATAAATTTTGTTTGAAATAATTATCGAAAATGTTTTTTTATTTTTTTATATGAAACAATGAAACTTGCGTTAATTAATGTTATAAACAAACGGGGTATTTAATGTTAACTCATCACCAATCCTTTTGAAAACGATGTCAAAAATTATTGCACATTTCGGGCAGAAAATAATGTTGAAAAGAAGAAATGTTGTCATTGTAGCTTTACCTCCCTCGCAGTTAACGCCCTGGAAACCTACGGCACACGTGGTCACACCGTACGTCTGTGAAATAGTCACATTTCCCGCGCTTCCAACGTACACGAAACGCACGTTGTAATCGGTGTTGGGGTTCAGCCCATTGAAGATGTACGACGTGCGTGCAGCATCAATAGTATCTCCAAAGACCCAGGACTGCCGTAAGAACGTGGAGCCACTCAGGTACTGTCCGGTCACTGTATCAGCGTTCAGGTTCGAATCCAACCCGAATGCCACTGCAGAACTACTCCTGCCGAATATACTTCCATCATATGGTAGAGCTAAACACAAACAAAATTTTAACAAAAAGTATCTGAATTGTTCAAAATTCATTTTAAAATAAAAATACAGCGACGGGAGTATCCTCATATTGAAATCACAAACGTCGAAACACCTAGAACTGCTCACAATGAAACAAAAACTTTGCCGTAAAAGAGACGGAAGCTCAAGGAAAGAGCATCTCCATCTAAGAAAAGACTTCTCTAAGCCATTTTAACTCATCTAGATACCCATATGTATCAACCTCCACATGGACAACTCTTACTATTATTAAACCTTTATGTAATACCTACCCTCAATACTTTAAACAAAAATGGCTTATGTACGCAATGAACAAACAAAACTAAACTTAAAGAACCCCAGTTGGTATCCTTACATTCCTCGCATGAAGCTCCCTGGTAGAATCTGATACAAGTCTCAAATGTTTTCTGCTCCGTGTACGCATCAGTGCCGTCTAGACCCCTTGCGTGTATCCTGATCAGCACCTGTTGCTCTGGCTCTAGACCGAACAGGGAGTCTGAGGTAGTGGTGCCCGTGAGAACGGACGATTGTCGCCATGAGGTATCAAACTCTACTACTTGGTACTCTAGCTCGATCCAGTCTACTGGGCCGGTGAGTTGCCAAGATACAGACAGGGAGCTACTGGTTGCAGTGTCGAGGGTAAGTCCGTAGATGGTTATATCTAAAGGCAAATTAGATTAAATACATACATACATTCAACAATTGTATTCGTAAATAATCATACGGGGTTCGGTTATTCAAACCGAGTCTCTGTTACCAAGAGAAAATGGAGTTTTGGTTTTGGACGACGGATGGTTCACCGTCGCAGAACCATATCCGTCATCCAAAGCGAAAACTCCCTGTTATATTGAGTAGATGACAGATTGCCACATCATGTTTTTAGGCGTTACTTTTAAGAGAGCCCCGATGTCACACACTGCCATTAAGAAGTTAACCTTTTTGACCATGAACCGTTCTTCGCGTATTATTTTTCTCTTTGCAAAAAAATGTATTTCCAGTTTTGACGGTTACGATGAAACTCACCCTCCTTACAATGTGATATTTGTTAATAAAATTGGGAAGGTTTACGTTTGGTACTTAGTACAGCAGGCGTCGATTTCGCAAAGAGTTAAGACTAGTCCTAACTTAGCTAGGAGATAATATACAAATTGCATGGATAGTCCCAAGTTAGGACGAGTAACTGGTCCCAGCTCGAGATAAGACTATAGTCCTAACTCTTTGTGAAATCCACCCCAGTACAGCTGTCGATAGTACACAGCATTCTGAGAATCTTTACACTCCGAAGTAGTTGTTATGAGAAAAGATATCAGTTTTTATGTTACCAACATTTGGATTTGAATGTTTCTCAGATTGTGTATTCCAATTACGAATTATCTTCCTCCGTGGACTAAAAATAAACCGCTCCGGATTTTCGGCGATATCTCAAAAACGCTTTCACCTTTTGAAATCAAATTTTCAAAAATAAGTTTGATTGTATAATCTACATTTACAAAAATCAAAGGTATACTTAAAGAATTTATTTCGTCTCTAGAAAATTGTTTTTACCTTCTGAACAAAGAAGATTAGTGAATCCTTCGGGACATGTAGTATCAAACACAGAGTCCCCAGTGTCTAGCACTCCATTCCTCGGTAAAGCAAGGCGTATCTCATACGTAGTGGCTGCCGTCAGACCAGTCAACTTGTACTCGGGCAGAGTCGCAAAAACAGCACCGCTGCTCTCGAAGTTTGAACCAGCCGAGAGAGGGCGCCACTGGACCTGAAGGGCCGCCACCTCTACAAAGATCGTCCATGAGATGGTGAGTGAGGTGCTGTTCTTATTTGTGACGGTAAGATTATAAAGGATGGTCGGTTGTGTAGTTGACGGTGATGACGTAATTGGTGTCATAGTTGTAGTTGGTTGATCGGTGGTCACTGCTGGCTGTGTAGTTGTTGATGGTGGAAGAGTTGTTGTTGATGGTGGAAGAGTTGTTTTTGATGGTGGACGAGTTGTTGTGGACACTTTCAACGTCGTTGCTTCTTCCTTTGTTGTTGACTCGTCAGTGGTCATCAACAGCTCGGAAGTAGTTGATTGTTGAGTTGACTTCGCCTCATCAGTTGTGGAGGCTGTAGTTGTTGACTCGTCAGTGGTCGACAAAGGTTCTGAAGTTGTTGATTGTTGCTGCGACGTCGACTCATCAGTTGTGGATGTTGCAGTAGTTGATAACGCACCCAACGTGGTACGATCTGTTGTGACCGCACCGTCGGTGGTAGTGGCGCCCTCTGTTGTGAAGTCCCATGTCGTGCTCTGATATGTTACTATTGTTGTACTGTCATCAGTTGTCAGCATTGTTGTTTGGAATGTTGTTGACTCAACTGCAAAGCACAACAAATAAACACATTGCGTGAGATTCAATTTAGTCTACCACATCAGATGAACTTTTTGATAACATTTTAAGAACGCAGAAATTTGAGGATGTAACAAAATGAATGAAGTGTCCATTTCATTCACAAAATTTAATTCATTTGCGAACATGATATATAAACCGTATTCGTCGTTTAAACTTCTAAAAGGGGACCTCCAAATAAGTGGTTACCGGCAGGGCCATCTTTCCGTGAGCTGCTTAGCCAACATATAATTCTGATATCATATACAATGTTTTGCTAAGCCGAACATCGTTTGCTTAGCCAAAAATTATTGTCTGCATTAAAAACCAGCTCTGTGAAATTGTGTCCTGGACTCCTTGAAGCGTTTCTAACAAACAGTTTAGCGCAATTTCCGTAAAATGCTACTTTCACGACTATAAACTCGTGTCGTGGCAAAGCCGTGAAGTTCGCCGGACCCAAGACTTGGTGTTGTCTAGACTGTTGTCAGCAGAAGAGTGTTGGTTTGATTCCCGGCCATGACACTAACTTGAGCGCATGAGCAGGGCACTTCACCATAATGGGTTCATAAAAAAAGTTTGAAATTAGTGCATTCTGCTTTGTCGGCTATAGGCTCCTTTGGTGGATGAATACCTATGCCTACGTCCAATGGACTGTGAAGGAGGTAACCCTGTTTCAACCCTAGCCATTGGTGGCAACGTGTCTTTATTGTCAGGTGATTTGCCAAGTCGATATGTCCAAAACGGTGAAGTGTATCCTTCACATTCACAATGAAGTGGCCGTCCGTTATTGTGATGTTAGACGATCTCTCAAAATATATATATTAAACGTACGACCCTGTCAGATCACTGAATCAACACAACCGAACCCAAACCATCCTCACACCAAGGACACCAAATATGAGCGTATTAGATCCGATTAATACTAACTAATATAACAACCCAATATTTTAAAGATATAAACCTCCCTTATTTATCTTGTTCATGTATAAAAATAAAAGATAAACAGGAGGGGGATCATTACAACATGCCCGCAAGTTTCATCCAATTGTTTTACATTTGAAGAATTAAAACTGGATCACCAGTTAGTACCAAAGAATGGTTTCAGAAATAATTTTCCCGTCCTATATTCGTTCTTTTCATTTTGTGCAAAACCAATCGTTTCCTCTATACATAAGTGCCCCAAAATGGCGCTCCAAGGTTTACCTAGTTTCCACACGCTGCGATCTGTTCTTTTGAATACCTTTAGCTGACAGCGCATGCCCCATTGTGTTTCACACAACCGCCTGCTACGTTAACGATTATACTTTCCATTTTGATCGATGTGTATTTACAGGTACGTCTAGTATCCGGTACAACTAATGTTTTCTCTCTCTCTTTACCTTGATGATTTCAAAAGAAAACGACCAAACTATGTAGGTTAAAACGTGACCTATGAAAGTCACCCCGGAACCTGTTATCCCTGCCGCCATATTTGTCAAGTTGTTTTAATGTGCATTATACAATCACGATGGGTGAATTTCAAAGCAAAAACAAGAACCATACTAGTTTTTCCCGCATTCAAACAATGGTTTCCTAGCACTTTTGATTGGGTTGGGGGGGGGGGGTGAAAAATACAACAACCAATTTCACATGTCTGAAATTTCATATTTTAGAGGGCAAGCCCATTTATAAACTGCCAAGGGCACTGCAAATATTGGCACGAAAATAATTGTCAAAAACAATGTGGTCAAACGTGGTTTTCAGTTTGCTGCATCTCATTTATGGAACAATCAACATCAAACGAGCTACCACTATCCAAGTTTCAAGAGTCTCTTCAAAACATTTCTGTTCAATTCGTCATATAATTATTATAAGTTTCCTCTGAGCGCTTTATAGTGGTTTTCTTTTGGAGGTGTTAGGCGCTATATAAATGCATTGCTTCGCGGAACTTTTTTCCTTTTAATATTAGATAAATAAGCGGAAACTTGCGTTAATGCTTTACGTAATCTTTTGGGTAAAAACATATGAACATGCTACTCGTATTAAAATCGTAGAAAATGTAGATTTTCGTATAAAAAATAAACAAATACATTTTCCAGTTTATCGAACGGATTGCGAATGTGATAAGAGTGCCATGTACACAATTCATCTTTTTCCATCATCTGAAAGTGCACACGAACTTTCTGCCAAATGTAATCTGAACCCTGTATATTATGTGTATGTGTGGTGTGTTAGGCTCATTTTTCTGTTAAGGCTTATCTTGTCAATCATAATTGATTCTTCAGTTGAGTTTAAGTTTTTTATCAAGGCTTGGGGCACCAGATCAAAGAATTGAGAAACCTTCAAATTGGCTTTGAAAAATAAAATTCTTTCAACATAATATTTTGTAAATCTATAGATACTATGCCAAAGAACAAAACTAAAACATCAAAAATATACATTTTAAAGGAGTTTGTACCAGCATAATCTTTGAAATGAAAAACCCAACTTCCCAGACTACTACAAGCATGCTACAAGCAACCAGGGATTTGAACTTTTTTGTGTGAAAACCAATCCAGGAGGTAGGGCAAATTCCTCAGCGTAGGTTCAATGGAGCATTGAAAAGAAAATCCATAAAAATGGAAGCTTGACAAACTTCATTGACAGCAATAATTCATTGCAGGCAACGCCAGCGTCTGGGGCACCTGGGTGTATTGTACTGCTCGGCATTCACTGGACCGGTTCACACGGATTCACCACAATGGGCTTTTCACCTCGTTACTTTACCCCTAAATTTCAGTTTTACCTGAACGGAGCCAACTTTCCCTGTGTGCACACTGAAATACCCTCCTCTTTCATTATTATTTCCACACCCGCATTAAGTTTTCTTTGTTATGCAAATAAGTGACCTGCAATGTGACCTTGCTTGTCTGACTGTGGTTTCAATACATTGTATAGTGCAACTCAATGGGGCACATCAAGTTATTTACACTTTTCCAATCATTATTCGTACGCAAGCATATTATATTATTTTGTATTTATTTTTGGAATTGCGTTAGTTGTTAAGGTTGGCGTAGTGGTATATTTCCTTGCCTTCGACCTCTAGGATCCAGTCCCCATCTGACTGCGTGCGCTTTCCCTGTAATTTTTGTTTTAAGTTTTCCTCCCTAATCTAAAAGTGAAATTACCCCTTGTTTTTTTTTTTCTAGCGGGTTATTGGCCACCACAGTGATAACGTTTGCTTTTCAGGGAGTCATTGGCTTCACAACCAGACTAAATGAAATAAAATGAAACCATTTCCTCTTACAGAGCGACAAATATGTAGGTCATTTTCGAAACTATGGCTGAGACTTGGGTTCCGAAATCCCATACCGAAATGCTATGTATTATCTGATGCGGAACAAACATGAGTCCGAGCTGAAGTCCTTGTTTCGAAAAGGCCATGATTCCAAAGTATAACCCAGAACAAACCTTATGTTCGAACTCGAAGTCGTAAAGTAAAGACTTGTTGGGAATCGAGATAATATTCACATCTCAAAAGGAAGTGTGATGCTCAGAGTACTGATCAGAACGTCCAGTTGCCTGTCAGTTTGAAACTATTACATCTTACAAGGTGTGAGGTACACTTGGTATTCAAAACATTTATTCAATTACACATCCAAGACAAACCTAACCACAGTGACAGAATGACTACGAAACGAGAGGAAAATCCCAAATTGGAAAACCCACGCAATCAGGTAGGGACTGAAAACAAGTTCCACATGCAAGACTCCGGTTTGAGGCGGGATTTGAACCGGGGTCCACAGAGGTGAAAGACAGGGAAAGAAACCACTGAGCCAACCTGATCCTAAACTTGTGTAGTTGTGTTGCAAACTCCATTATTACGTAAATATGTTTATAACCAAGAAGCTACTATTGCTCGCAAGGTATACGTGGTGACACGTGAGAGTGTCTGCTGTGGGAAGAGCAAGTGTGGTCTCGACTTTTTGAACAGTGAATTATAAACCAGAAAATTGAAGTCACCTGGAAGTGGTATTTTGTCAATATAAAGCTTTCGTCACTAAAATATGTGTTTTGATGAGTAGAATATGAACTAACAGTTAGCTAAGGTTCTACAAAATTTAGTTTCCATTTATTAACAAATTTAAAAGTAGGCCCGACCAGAGAGGGCGCTGTTCGTGACGTCAATTGAGGCGCGATATTTGAAGCACGACGGCTCGAAGTGTTTGCTGCACAGCGCTGGAAAGGACGTCGGACCGGACCACTTTGCAAACTGACCCCATTTTTAGTTGTTTTGCTGCTTCAAGCAGCAATACATCAGCAGCAATACACGTGGTCGACATTGCCGGAAAATGCAAAATAAACTTTTTTCGAAACGTACAAACTCACGACTAGGACTTGCATGTACTTGCACGTACGTGTGTTCGATTTTCGATCGAGGCAAAGTCTGCCTCGATTGACGTCACAAAAGGGGTAGGCGGAGTCACCCCAAACAACTTTATCTATTTTTTTAACATATAAATCGTTCCAAACAATTACTCAAAAAATTATTTTATTGTTTATTAACATATACTCTAATATACTCTAATGTTTGAAGAAAAATATTTCCAGGTGACTTTAAACTTGAAGAACATCCTCGATAAACCAAGTACAATTTTTACATTTAAAGTCACCTATCTATAAAAACTTTAATTTTCCAGGCCCATAAATAATCAAGGGGAAAAAAAAAACAACAAAAGCAGTCGGGTGTTATTTGGTCGGGTCGAGGCTGAACGGTTGAATGATGCTATTGTTGTTACCTGATTACATGGTGCTCTCATAGTTACAACAGGTTTTCTACAGCCAAATCGGTGATATTAAACACACAGGTAAACTTCACCACTATCATTATTCAAATTCGGCTCTTATCGTCGACCAATCAAGTGGCTCGACGTCGATGACTTGCATATCTTTATAGAAAGTGAAGTTAGTGTATGCTGCAATCAGGTCAAGTAAAAAAGTTCTTTTCATCTCTCTCTATTGGAGTTTTTTTCTCTCTTCTGTTTTGGTGATATGGTTTTTTCGTATCAAGTTTTGTAGCCACGTCATCGCTGTGCGCAGCCCAGAGTCTGCAGCGGCGGCAGTCGGACAGGTATGCGGGCAAAGCTACGGGACGGCGACCGGCCTGAGTTTAGTGCTTTCGGTAAGTTGTTTGAAAGCTTTACACAGTAGTCATAAGTATCTAGTTGTTGGCTAAACTTACATTAATGCCAAAATAGTAACTATTCTAAAAGGTGGATGAGAATTTATTCGTTTGACTGTCAATGATAAACTAAAACAACAGAAATGTATAGTGTGCAAGAGAAATTTAGAAATGGGCGTGGCTCGCTTGTGCCAAATGCGTGAAAATGCCATTACACATTTCCGAATGAAATCATAATGGTATAAAAATACTAC
This sequence comes from Asterias amurensis, assembly GCF_032118995.1. Lineage (NCBI taxonomy): Eukaryota > Metazoa > Echinodermata > Asteroidea > Forcipulatida > Asteriidae > Asterias > Asterias amurensis. The sequence goes on along the minus strand of NC_092653.1, from coordinate 19,203,465 downwards.
CACCAATATTGATTTTGTGGAAAGACTTCAAGAATCAAGTAAAAGTTTAAATTCGCCATGATCAGTAGCGAGGAGTTATTTGCTGGATTTGTCAGAGGTTGATATGCTTTCCTTTCGTTTTCTTTTATTTCGTTCTTTTTCAAAGTTTTCGCCAATTCAAAGTTGAAGTAATTTCTTCAGTGTTTTGATACAATACACAGTTTGTAAGCACATCAGTTTCTCTTTTGAGTATTCTTGTTCATGGAATATTCCCAGTTCCCATTTCTCCTCGGGCTAGATAAATGTTTGAAGGCAATAACGTCTGAAGTGACAATTCCATCAACCCAATTACCACTTTTTTTAGAATGCAATCCTCATAAAGAACCCAAACTAAGTACAAACAACAAAGACCGCGTACAACCAAAAACTGCAAGAACTACATAAACCCTGTCAATGAAGACTAACACAGTCTGGGTAGTGTACAGGACAAAGCTTACCCAAGGACGAAGGTCTCTTTATACAAGCGGGACCCTCATAGCCTAGGAATACCTGAAGTGATTTCTGAATAATAACTGATTGTCCCAATATGACCTTCTTTAATAATACACCAACGGAACTGCTTTGAATATACACATCAAATATTGGCCGGAACGAGTAAATAAGATCCCACACTTACGCGATGTTTATGTCAAGAGAAGCACAGACACGAAGTGTACCTTACAGATGAGTATACCAAAGTCCAGTCTGCTGTTTTGTAAATGTTTTTATTTTTCAATTACATTTGCATATATACATTTCAGTCACATTTGCCTGCACGAGATGTGAATATCAGAACAGAGCGATATTGGTGCCTTTTATATGGCACTGCAAAAAAGAAAATACGACTGAGTAGGTGCGCCCAAATTAGCAGAATGAACGAGAGGTTATGAGTTATGTGTACTAGTTGTTTGTTGGTTGTTTTTTTTTCGCGGTGATCGGAATTTGTAGGACTATTTGGCAATGAAGAAGAGATTGTGTGGTCAAGTGGCAAAACCTTGACACCAACCCACCCACTTAGGGGCGGGTACAACAGGCACACCCATCCATTAAAACACAATGCCGAGTGTTTTAGTTTTCCGTGGTGGTGGTGGTGTTTGGAAAGGGTGTGTGTGATATTACTACTCCATTAAGTCAACAAATAACGTTAATCTTTTAAAAATTATTTGGGTATGGGATGAAAGCGTGTTATTATGATCCTAACTTTGTGTTTTGTTTTTCCTTTGAGAAAAGAGATAGGTGAAAAGTAGTTTATTCTTTTCATTTCAAATTTGAAGAATGGAAGGAAAAGGTATTGACTGGTTTATAGGAAAAACCCTCCTCTTTCCATATGTGTTGAAGAATTGATTTTCCTTAAAGGTAAGAACACAGGAAAGTCCACTGAGACACAACAACACAGGGGGCAGTGTGTGTATCAGTTGTGAACAGGCAACCCAACTTTTGCGTTACTCGTTATAGAGAACGCCCTTTTGGTTTCAGGAGCCATTCGATTGTTTTAATCAATATATAAATGTAGATATAAAATAAAACTAACCCATGGCATTTATATTTCAAAAGGTTGTAACGTTTTGGAGATGTCATCAAAACTCCAGAGCGGTTATGTCCGAGCAGTTAGAATAATCTCCAATTGGAATACACAATCTGACAAACATTTCTGAAAGATGTGCTCCTCAGATGAAAATGTATTTTTATAAATATGTTTACATCTTTTTCCATAACCACAATACACTCCGATGATACAGACAATGCTTTACACTAAGCCGATGTACTTCTACCCTAGAAAGTTTTAATAACCAATAATTTAAAGAGTGATAATATACCAAACGAATACGAGTCCCTTTAAAATGAAATCACTCTAAACTCGGAATGAATTTCAAAATCTGTGAAACATTCGCGCCAATACGCGTATCTGAGCCATTTGCTTTTAAATATAAACAACTACCCGCCCGCAATGATTTGCTCCGAAAAAAGGAACGGGAGGCGGGAATGATTACGAAAGAGGAAGAAAAACCTCTATAAATTTCTGCTGAGTATCCAGAAGCTTTGTGGGAAGAGGGTGGGGAGATACCCGGAAAATACTCGGGGATTTCACCTTCTAGTCAATTGACGAGCACATTGTATGCTGGGGTTTTCTAGTTGTGTACAAAACAAAAGGTTCTTTCGATGTCATTTTCTTGTGTTCTTTTATAATTGTGTATTTAGATAATTGATAATTGTTCTGTAAAGTGCTGTGGTGGTACATTGTGTAAGATCACTCTATAATGCATGATATTGTAAATTGTTTCAGAAAGGAAACCAAACACAAAACATCATCTGCAACTTTGAAGTTGGATGAAGACATTTATACAATATTAGTAGGGGAGGCTGGCCTTAGCTTCCGAACCAAACCAGAACTTCGTCATCAGGAGAGGCATAAACCAATATAGATTTTTGTATTTTGTTTCACCATCAGAAATGATAAAACCCTCACAGGTTTATACTGTGGGAAAAGGTTGAAGCAGATTGAAAGGCCAAGGTGTGTTATTGTTAGCACCCAACCTTTTATAACATTGCAATACATGAGTGGGTACCTGCGGCTAAATAACTATTATTACAAGCCGCAATGGATAGGTACAAAAAAGACCAAAAGCTGTTCATACACAGTGGCCAAAGTTATTCTTTGATCAATGTACTCTGGCTCGCAGGGTTAGTCAAATCTTTCCTTTTTATCTTGCTAAACCTGGACGGGAGAAAAAGAGCTTCCCATCCAGTGGTTCCCATGAAATTTCCCCTCCATTGTGTGCGCGGTTTGCGTGACCCATACAATTATTAAATCTCTGTAGATTTGGGCTTAGTGATGTAGGGACCCAGAAATATACAATGCCAGGTAACCGGCCTGGTGTAGCGACGGTAATAAGCCTGAGTGCGTTTCCACAATGGATCGCTGGGTGGCATTCACTCTATCGGTATGTTAGCAACCCTGGGAAAGTTAGTATGAAAACAAATTATAAGAAAAGAACAAAAAACGGACCCTTTGTGAGGTTATTTCCTTCCCTCTTTTTAAAAACTTTTATAATCATGTGTTTAATCTTCACAATAAACGTTAATGATAATCATGCGACTGTGGAGAAAACATACTACGTCATTCCTTGTGAGTTTGCTGGCGTGGAAAAACAAGCGCCCTCCCATTTTAGAACGATAAAGCAGAACAAAATGTGCGTTACTTTTTTTGGCAATATCACAGCCAAATTGCTGTCAGCCAAGGTTGGAAAAGTATCGGAAGGCATCAATGAACAGCAACAACTGAACTTGTTGGAACCAAATGCATCCAATTATGGAATGAAATTTGTTTGAGTTGGAAATTTGCAGACATTTTGAATTAGAACACACATCTGTAAACACATTGAATGTTTTGCTAACATTTTGGCTCCATGCCAACCAGCGCGGTTTGTTGAACAACATTAGAAAGGTCTTACCGAAAAGGTATGCCCTATTGTACTTTGAAAAACTTTGTGATAAATGTGCAATTTCACTGTAATTCAATGTTTATAATAACTATAAGCATTTGTGTTAATAAAAATAAGTTCCACTTGTTTTCACGTAAGCGACTTTTTCCAAAGTGACATGCCCACTTTTTTTTCTTCAAACGGGTATAGGTTTGTGTTGAGGTTGAAAGTCTAAATAGTTACAATTGTTTTAGTTATGTACACAAACCCACCAGTTTTTTTCTTATTTCAGATGTACATCTTACTTAAAATTGGTTTGTAACAAATTTTATCAAACAAGTCTGGTAGGTAATAATACGGTTCACTGATGTCCAAAACAATTGTCTCAGACATTTCAACGAATCAACTGGAAATAAATCTACCGCCAATTTGAACAACATTCTTTTCAACACCCAGCTCATTCAACTTCAATTGACAATGAATGCTCCATTGAATCAGCATAGTGATTCAATTCCACAAGTTTATCGTTCACTGGGCAGATAATTAGATCATTCAATTTCATTAGGCCGCAAGACTCATTCAATTTCGTAAAAGCCAACAACAAGAGCTGGTCAACCTATCGTTTTCATCAAGTGTGAATAGGTCATATAAATTCAACTTGAACTTTATGAATGGTCAAAGTGTAGTCTTGAATGCCTGTAAATTAAATCAAAGGACTGAAACGAGTCTGAATGGGAAAAACGAAGTAGTGTGCACAAAACTTAATGCATAAACAGCAAAAAGGAAACCCTAGTTTGAGTGAACTATAGAGGGAAATGCTTGAGTTCGAGTGTGTGATAGTGAAAATGAATGAAGTGTGCTGAAATTGCTGGAATACCTTTGCTGCGTAAAGCAAAACAGCAAGCTTCAAGAGTAAATATCAACACAATTAATAATATTAATGATGCAGGGTGAACATCATGAGCTTTCATAGGTGATTCTTGAAAAGATCAACCGTGACTCCTTAACGAACTCGGGGATCTCATTCCACAGGCATGGCAGGTACTTAAAATACGCGAGCTGTGCAGAACGGAAGTGACAAAAGGTTGAAACGCAATATTCCAGAAGGATTTTGATATCATGATTCACTTATAGGATAGGAAGAGAATACAATGGACACGGAAATCACCAAGAAGAACAGCCCTCTATCACGTGACATGTGACATCGCCACCAGGTGTACTTCAGTGACATTTCAAAATCTGAGCACACTTGGTAGCGGTGCCTTAAGTCATTATTATACATCGTGGATCGTGATTGGCCCACTACAACATGGATCATGATTGGCTAAGAGTTTCCAGCTGAAATAAACTCGTCACGTACTTCATTTTATTGTTTCTGGAGACCAAAATACTACTTGTGGTGTACTCCTCTAACCATGCTAACACAGAAAAACATTTTGTTTTTGTTATTTCAGTCTCTCAAAATACATATAACAAAAGCTTACCTATATAGTTTTATAAGTGCAACACGTTTCAAGAAATGTAAGCAATTCATTTTATCCAGATTAAAGGGAAAACCAAGTGCATTTTATCTTATAAGGCAAAAAGATTGAGGGTGATAAATTGATGTCCGCACCGTTTACAAGATACCCATGATGTGTTTTGTTTTTTTGTAGGTGGCCTATCATCAAAGTTCAGAAACCTTCAATCATAGCGATAGCTACGGATGCAAAATCTAATTACCAATCTCAATATTTTCATATATATATATTTATAAGCTCCCAAGATTAAAACTGGAAGTACCTGATATTAATAACAGACAACTTTCACAAGCAAAGGTCAGCACTAAATAAAACAGGCTTAAAGTCTAGCTTTGTGAAAAAACTCTTCAAGATTGTTACTGTACGACCTGAACACTTAACCTAATGTGAAGAATTCTTTCTTCAGAGATGTAGGATGTTGACAATTCTGCTTGAGGTCGGCCGTTCAATATTACTCGTAAATAAGTTAAAGTATAGACCATGTGAACTTTGTTTACAATAAGTGTGACCTTATACATTCTTTGGCTAGTCTGGCAGGCATGATACTGCACTGGTCATATGGGAAAGTTGACATTTTGTGTCATAATTTCCACATCAATCCAAAAGTTGATAAGAATTAGACAGTGCAATATCCATAAAATGTATGATTTTATGTTTCCTTCCATTGGGCTGTGTACAAATCGTACCTGCAGGAAGTCCAGGCTTGGTGGCTCTTTTGTAAACATGTGATGTCACAGGTCACATCGTCTATACAGACTTGTTGAGATCAAACTTAGCCAAAAGTGTCAGTGTTCTATTTTTTTTAAGGCGTAAATTTAAGAATGGATTTTCTTTTTTACCCTTACACCAATGTATATTAAGCACTGTTTACCCAGCAGTTTCCTGAGCTATGTGGAAAAGACAACACATCACTCCTATTCTTAATTCCCTTCACTGGCTTCCTGTTCTGTACCGCATTAATTTTTAAGTTGCTCTTTCTTGTTTTTCGTTCATTACATGGTTTTGCCCCTAAATATGATTCTTCTCTAATGACCAAGTCTGCTAGGAGCCTGAGATCTTCTGATTTGTCCTTGCTTGTTGTCTCTCTCACTCACAATACCTGGGGGATCGATCTTTCTCTAATGCTGGTCCTCTTCTTTGGAATAAACTTCCTCAAAACATTCGCAACATATCTTCTTTGAGTAGTTTTAAGGAAACTCTCAAAACATGGTTGTTCACTCAAGCTTATAGCCCATAAAGTTTTTGTTCTGTTTTATATTTGGTTTTTGTAGTAGCTTTGTATGTATCATACTTTTCTCTTTCTATTAAATTTCCAGTTTGCACCATGAGCATCTTGTGTGATGGATACCAGTGCGTTATAAATATTCATATTATTATCATTATTTTTAAACATCCATAGGCAAATCACTTGGGTGGGATCTGAACCTCACAACCTTTGCATTGCTAGAGCAGATGTGTTAGGACTACACCATCAACAAATTAATGTCTATTAAACTTAAGAATTCTTTAAATAAAATTATACTTTCATTTCTGCATGGGTATTTCACAAGAGATATCTCGCCTGAACTTGGAAACCATACTTTCACTTTGAGTTTTTTTAAATTTAATATTTAAAGAAGTGCAAAGATGAAAGCTGCATTGTTTCCTTTGGTCGTCATCACGATCGACTGACGTTTACAAAAGTGTGAAATGATGTTGAAACCAATCGACCTATGGGTAATGGTTTAACAACAGTTGGGGTTCTTTAGATATCCACTTAATGGATGGGTAGGCAATAACTTGATGAATGTTCCCCGCTGTTTGACCTTGTCACTTCCAGATCATCTGACCTGACTTGTATTATAAAGCTATAGACCAATCAATCAAAGTGTTTCATAGAGATTGAAATATGTGGATGTCTCTGATTGGCTGGTTAAAAACCTGTGGAACTGTAGAGTGGTGGATTTTCTTTTCCTTTAGCAGTGCGGTTAAAGGTTGACGTGATTAATAAATTTGTGAATGAAGAGATTTGGATCTCACCTGTGGTTGGTCCTCTGGTTTGTGTGCAGTTGATGCCATTGCCAAGGTAACCGTCATTGCATATGCACATTCGATGTTGGTCTACAACGCTGCATGATGCATATTCATGACATCCTAGGGGTTGACATTGGACTGTCTGTGACTCTGTGCAAATACACTCGTCTGTGCAGTTTTCACGAACCCATTCATCTCCAATCTGAATTCAAACCAAAGAGAAAAAAAAAGGAATTTGAAACATTCAATAAAAAGAACTAAAAACATAAATACAATAAAGATGTTTTGTTTCTCATAAAATGGAATTGTCACAGCAACAGATGTAATAAATAAACTAAATCAATGTTCCGGCTGTGAGAATCAAGACATAAACCACAAGGTTTACTGTGACAATTATGTTGGGTTAACTCTGGATTAACTTAAAGCCATTGGACCCTTTCGGTAAACAGTATTGTCCAAGGCCCACACTTCGTGTATCACAACTTCTATATCAAATAACAAACCTGTGGAAATCTAGGCTCAATCAGACATCGGAGTCGGGAGAAAATTACGGGAAAACTTACTCCTGTTTTCGCGCGTTTCGCCGTGTCATGACATGTGTTTATAACAAATCCGTAATTCTCGTTAACGAGAATTTATATTGTTTTACCGTTTTCTCAAAAAGTAAAGCATTTCATGGACTAATATTTCAAGAGAAGTCTTTCACCATTACCTTCTGTAAACCCTGTAAATTATTTGTAAATCTGTGAACTTTTTTTATTTTTCTGTACCGAAAGGGTCCAATGGCTTTAACTGTAGACCAAAAGGTCTGATCAGGTTATGAAGGTGTAACTTCAATGTTTATAGTTTAAATAGAAGGTGATAGTGAGATGTCATTGACCTGAATTTTTCAATGAGTTTAATTTATTCTTTGGTTTTACAAATAAAAAAGTCTATGATTGATAATCTGTATATCAAATAAAAGGATATTCTCTTAAAGTTCCAGATCAGTAGTTACAACAAAAAGAAATACAAACTCGAAGAACAAGTTTCATCCTGAAAGGATTGTCAAGTTTATTCCAGTACTATTGAGACATCTGTAGTAGGTAAAGTAAATTGGTGAAGTAATTCAACCAAGTATATTTGGTTTGCGACACTGGGATAAGCTCTACTGAAGCTGTGTAGCTTGTTCTGCAAGAACTGGTCAAGTTATTTTCAAACTACTGTAGCAGACTAGTGAATAATTGGGAGATTAATTAGGTTGCGATACCAAAAACTTGTCCTAATGCATAATAGCTACAGTAGCTCTAGCAGGGTAGACATGACAAATTCAAGGGATTTCTACTGCCACCTTGATGATCGAGGGAACTTCTCCTAATCTTCACTGCCATGGAGTAAGAGATTATTGGTCTCATTGTTTGACTAACTAGCCTGGTTTAATCACTATAAGGAGACTGAGAAGAGGCTTAATAATGACCCTAAGCCTGGAATAGTACATACCGAGTAATAATAGCCTTGATCTGTGCAGCCGCACTGACTGGAAGGAACACACTCCCGATCATTGAGTTTGAATCCAGGCGGACACACACAGCCTTCCTGGCAGGAATCACATCTTGCCATGCCCTCTTCGTCACGACTGGCGCATGTTTCTGGGCACACCGGAGCGCAAGGTGAGTAGATTTGACCACCGGAACATTGCAGTGCTGATAGTGGCAACAGGGTTATTAAATTAGAAGGATACAGTCAGAAAGACAGGAAGAATACCTGGGTCATTTATCACATACAAAGCATGTGATCAACGCTTGATCACTAATAAAACTAAAATTTGAAAAAACAATGTGAACAGCTCTAAAAGAGTAAACTTGGCTATGAAGTTAGATAGTAAGGTTAAGGGCTTGCTACTACTTTTGAGGTTGAAATTAGCACAATATTTAAACTGAAAACAAAACTTATGAAAAACTAGAACTTAATTTGCACTCTAATTATATAAAGACTTTTGTGACTTGGGTTTACTCATTATGCTGTCAAATATTTATATCAACCAGGAAAGGCAAAAATAAACGAGTCAAATAAAGTTACAACTTACGGCAGAAATCTTCTTTCCTCCAGGGTGAGGGTGGGAAGCCATATTTAGAACAGGTTTCAGCATAAAGGCTGATGTCATCGCAGATAACATCAAGGTCTGGCAGTGTGGCACATGCATCGTAGACACATGCATCATAATATATATTGGGGTCTAGATGAATATTGCATTTTGCAAAGGGACCTACGAATGAAAACAAAAAAGGCATTATTATTATAAAACAAATTCTGATAAATAAACCAAAGATGCCTCTTTAAAGAACCTATTCACTGTACCTCTGAGGAAATCTGTAAACAAGTGTGCAATTGCTAATGAACCAGAAACACTGAGGTTAACCCCTATTCATCCATGATAAGTGTTATTTTACCTGTACTACCAATCCTGGTACACAGGACCTATGACTTTCTGTCCGATCTGAAACACAAAGCAATTATGGTAAGGTTTATTGTTCAAAGAAACAAGTGCCAGACCAGGACCCCGATGCACACTCTGCTGATCAGAACAACCAGAGACTTTAACCAACCGGCCACATCATACCATGAAATAGTAAGTTTATTTATTTGATAGTTTTACAAATGTGTATACAAAAATGCAAATTAAGGTTTTCATGGGACTATTTTACAGTCAATGAAATGAACATTTGCGCCCTCTTAGGTTAAAACAGATTTTTATTATGCAAGTTCCAGTCATTGATGGTGAAGAATTTCTTCAATTTCTTTTTTAAAGCAACATCACACAGCAGCCAACATGGCCAAGGGTGGAATTGCAACTTTTGCCCATCAGGTAAAGCTAACATGAAAGAATCCTCATAACCGAAATTACTGACGTTCATGTTACAATTAAAGTTTTTCTAAAACAACTGAAGACATAAATGTTTTGCTAATGTACTTACCATTTGGCTGTTTGACAACGAAACATAAATCTTGTCCTACGGTCAGGTTTGCATACACCTGACATGGATCCGTGACATCAGGCTCAGAATTACATCTTTCGTTGTCCACAACCCAGCTATTAGCAAACAGTGTTGCGTCATCTGGTGTCTGAAATACACAACAAAAAAAGGCTGATTTTCTACAAAGGCCTTGTCCCAGAAGGAAATTGTTCAGGTAACTTGAGGCAACCAACTGCACTGTATGTATTATTTATTTTTTATTTGCAAAGCTTTTCCCGTAGGTTTTTGTATGTTGCAAATTTTTAATATTCTTTTAATTGTGCTTTTTATGTGTGTGCATAAGTTTGCTTTCTATTGTATTTAATTTCAATTTTTATTGTAAAGCGCATTGGTCTATTTTGGAAATGCGCTATATAAATCTTTTTTAATAATAATAATGTAAAAGGAACACTTCAGCAAAAAAAGACAATCACAAAAAAACTCACTACCCCTGAAAGAACAATAAGAAAGCGAAGTATGACAGAGGATAAGTTGTCATGTTTGGTGTTTGGTGATGAATAGTCTTTATGAAGCAAATTATTTTCTTAGAAGGACACATTGCCTTCGTATTGGGTGCTTTGGTAAACAAAAGTGTTTCTCATGAGATTAATATTGTTTAACAGATTTTATAAAAGTACATTGTAGTACAGAATGAATCACAAAATTATCCCTCAAATGTTTTTTTTTTTTCCCCCTGGTTTTTCATAACACAGTCCATCCTGATGTGCAGTCAAACATTTGGTTCTATAGATTGGTGGAACATGTTAGTGAAAACTGTTTTCAATGTGGCTCAATAATTCACTTACCACAGACCCATCTGACAACATGAAGTCATTTCCTTTAATTGTATCGTAGTTTCCACACAGACCGCACAGTGCACTGTCGTATGCTGGAGGCACTGTTATGGCTACAGTATACCTTCCGTCCCAACGAATGGATAAACCAAATCTGGTCGACAACATCTACAAAGAAAAAAAACATTAAACATAATTCCCAACTGACTGAAATGAGTTTATAGAGATCTTCAACATCCTTCATGAGTTACTGATATCCTTTTCTTTCGAGGGGAAGAAACGATGTGGGCCACTTCAAAAAAACCTGGTCCACCTCCCCATCCTCTCCTTACCTGTTGCTTATCCACTGGGTATTAATCAATATTTGGTTGGAGGTTCAATTCTCACCCAGGTGATTAGCCTGTGGATTTCCTTTTATTAAAATAACTTGGTAAAGTACAGTGTTTCACACACATCGATGTAAGGTTGAAAACTAATTATATTATTTATCCTTGTTGCCAAAATTTACATTTATTAATTTTCATTCGTTTCTTTTATTTTTACCACACACAAAGAAAAGTTTAGTTTTAGTTTTATTAGAATTTACAAAAAGTGATATTGTTTACATTATATTATAATGATCAAGGAAAACAAACATGTACATGTAAGTACAATAGGATTAGTGTGAGGATGGAGGTCTCCAAGAAGCATCAGCTTGTCGAGTAGAGACCCCACTCATATAATAACAAAACAAAGAGCAATACATCTATTGAATCATTGATGTACCACTGCTAGCACCTATGTACATGTAACTGCCTCCTAGCCAACAAGCTAGCTTGATGATCTACATGTATGATCTACATGTAGTGGTAAAACATCTGCTTTAGCAACACAAAGGTTGTGTTCAAATCCAACCTAAGGGAATTGCCTGTGGACTAACTCAGGAAAGTATCGAGTACAAAGTGCTTAAGATTATAATACACATCCTTATTAAAACCAAATTATACTATTAACCTCCAGTGCAAAATTACAACTGTTAAAGAAATATTGTCAAGTATTTGTCGCAAGGACAGAAGTGTCGTAGCCAGGACCCCCCAAAAAACTCTGACGGTACAAGAACCTGGAATCTGGTGCACTAGATCACTCTGCCATGAAACTCTACAAAATCAATTGTCAGAATACCAATGCAGCAAATGAAGAAAGTACAGTTCGCTTTAGATATGAACTGCAAAACTTTAAAACTTACCGTTTCTTTTCCAGTGTACCAAATGTTGAAGCCCTCCACTGACACAAATGGTAGTTTGACATCTACTTCATCGATGCTTACATCGCCATGTTGAGTCAACTTGATAACCTGATCAAATCAGAAGAACAAATTATACAGAAATAGATATTTTTAAATTATCATTCTTTAAATTTTAATTTATAGAAATATGACTCAAACAAAATATATCCACAAAGTAAAACTGTTGTTAAAAACTTTGGCAAAATCCACGACGCATTTAAGCCTGTGCACAAACCAATTCGGGGAATTGAAATATAATTGAATACAGTTTCCAAAGCAACAGATCTTCATTACGCAATTATGGCCATCTTTTCTCTGGTTCCTAAAGAATATTAACAATGATCCTAATTGTCAACTCTCAAAAGCCAAAGCAATTTTAATTGCTAAAGCGAACAGACAAATCATTATTGTGACACTGACAACTCGTCTTCAGATGAATCTCAATTTCTTGGTGAAATCGACCACAATTTTTTGTTTAGGCTTCAAATAGTCTTATTGAGTTATGAAACAAAATAGAAACTGGTAGCTTCTATTCAAAGCTGTGAACAGAAGACACTCTTCAAGAACTAAAATAGACCCTTCCCATGAAATATGTTAATTGCACATAGCGCGTGCGCACCAACATTTTTGTTGGCAAAATGAGGGAACATCGCGCTGTTTTGTACACGGCTAATGGCTGTGTGATGCAGACGCGATTGCCGCGTCTGCTTAGTGCACAACTCTATGGCGTTTGCAAACCAACAGGGTCTGTACGCATGCGTGAATGTAATTAGTTCATGGGAAGGGTCCATTGGGCAGATGGTCAAGGAAGTTCAGTATCTAAATTGTTAACTCCACTTACCCGTCCATACAAATCAAGTCTCAGTTCATTGGTATACGTCACTTTGTCATCAGGCTTCCGCTTTATATTAGATGCCGTGATCTCAAAGATGGGCATGTCTACCAGTGAGTCATTGCGACACACCTCTACCAAGGTGTAGTCGCATTCTCCTTGGAAGTTGAACTTACGACCATCAAATGTGATGTAGTGTGGATCTCCCCAAGCATTGCAAACACCAGGAGCTGTGGAGAAAAGGACAGCCTTCATACAATGGTTTCTTCAGGAAAATAAACAGGCAAACCCTTTTAAAAATTCTTTATCAATACTGAGAGGTCTCAGTACTGGGGGGGGGGTTCCTGGAAGGCTTACTAACTGTTTGCATTTATACCGCAATGAAGGTCCTTTAAGTTGTCAGAGCTCCCTTACCTCTTGTACAATTTTCAACGCCATCGCCGAAGAAACCATTCCTGCAGAAGCATCCCCTGTGGCCGTTAATAATACCACATTCCCCCATTGGGTGACAGCTATAGTCCTCACACAGTACTTGGCTCCCATCGCAGTGACATCTTCTAGAGCAGACGTCATCTACCCAGACGTCACCTCCCTTATTTCAGAAAAAAAATAAAAATACTTGTTTTGATGGCAACTGTTTTAAATGCACATGCTGTTTGAATACTAATATGTATTTTTATTTGACCAGCCTTCAAAATTGTAATTTCTTTCCAGTGGGTAATTGACCAAACATTTGAAACCTTCAGCTAGGCAGAATCGTGTATAATGGTACAACTATGCACTAAACTAATTGTGTTTGTGTGTACTGTACAGATTAATTTACAACATGTTATCAGAGAGGCATAATTTATCCATTATTCAAAACCACAGAGACTGGTATTGAATGACAGACAAAGGGGACTTTAAAAAACTAAAGAACATATCCCAAAAACATGAACACTTACTTTTAATGATCTAGAGTTGATCTTCAAAATTTTGTTTGAAAAAGTCCTTAAAAAATAAAAAACAATGTCCAAATAATAGTGTACATTGTTGTAAATAAGTATATTTCTGACGACAACCGTAGTTACATGTAGGACTGAATAACAGTGTATAAGCTATCATAAGTATGTGCTTATGAAGTTTTTAACGACATGTTTGGTGGTAATCAAACATAAGTTTGAAGATGTGTTTGACCTGTCAAAATGCCAACTGAAAAAAAATTACAGTTAGTTTCTATATTCAGTTTTCTCAGATATGAATAAGTTGATGCCCAAAAATCTACACGCTATGAACTTACCTTTAGGTAGAATCCATTTGGCAAGATGCAACCACATTCAGATGGATCTATGCAGCGCCCTCCTTCAGCGAGCTGACCGTGAGGACAGTGGCAGGACTCAACGCACGTCTCATTGCACATGTCTTCCACATCTGGCATTGCACATGAGTTTTGACATGCAGTTCCACATGGGTCGTACTCCAAGCCTTCAGGACATTTAAGTTCTGGAATCAAATTTCAACCAAAAAATAATTTATTAAAGGTCTAGATCAGGAGATGGTAGAAAATTAATTTGTCAAAAAAATTGAATAAATCCCTTCAGAAACATAGTTATTGTAACCAATTGGCAGGCAACACAACAATAAAAACACATATCAGAAAACTCCAGAAAAAGTTGAAACTGTGATAGATTTTTATATTCAACCAGAAAAATTGTATGGAAAAATACAGATTGCACACAAAATGTGAAAAAGGACTGCTATTGTGACCTTTTTTTTTTTGGGGGGGGGGGGAGGTGACCATTCATAGATTCAAAGGCAGCGTCAAAACAATAATTATGATTTTGAGTTGGCGAGCGAGTACATTATCCATTCATCAGCATCAGTGACAACCACAACTGTTAATGGTTAAAGTTAAAGCAAATGCTCTTAGTTTGGACAGGTCTCCTGCTTTTTAGACTAGTGCACTGGACTCAAATAGTAAATTCATTAGGTATAGTTTGGTTACCAGTTTGATATCTGTGTCTTTGACACAACAAAGACACAACCATAATTGCTCCTCTTTAAAAGGGACTAGGTACTTTTTATAGGAAAAAAAAAACACAATGTCCACAGATTTACCTAAACTTGAAGATACACAGTTTGAAGATTAATGATAGTAGACATGGTAGAAAGCTTCCCTACAAATATTACTTACTGAGGAGCTTTAGTTTTTTAGAAATGAGTAAAACAATATCATGAAAATAATTTTGGCCTCAGTGAGCATGTAAAAACGTATTTTCATGACATTGTTTTATTCACTTCTCAAAACTACAGCACCGTAGCAACTAATATTTTAAGATACGCTTTCTACTATCATTATCTTCAAACAGTGTAAGCTTAATGTAAATCTGTGGACATTGTGTTTTGTGTTACAAAAAGTACCCAAATCCTTTAACCCATAAGTAAATAAGTATCCTGTGCATGCAGAGATAGTACTTGATTAATTGTGTAACACGCTTATAACATCCTTTGACCTGAGATGGTTTACAGGGAGGGATTAAATACCTTTTGCAATTACTCCAAAAAATAATCATCATGAAAACCTATTATCCAAGAAGCACTGCAGCTGTAGTAATATAATGTATAACATTCTGAGAAATAATTCCCTTCCAAAAGAATGTGATTTTAGTGAGAGTGATTAAAAAACATTTAAATTTAAGAAACGTTTCTGCATGAACTCTTCCTATGCGGACAGAAATATCTTAAAAAACACTCCCTTTTGAAAATAAATTTTCAAAGGTTGTTTTAACTTTTATTGTATATTATATAATCCATAGTTATATAGGATTTAAAAAAATCAAACGGTTCAAAAACTAAAAGATCTACAATTTCTTTAAGGATTGAAATTACCAGCCAATTGACTTGGGTATGTACATGTACATGTAAATGTAGTATGAATAGCCTCACAGATGCTGAATAATGTCCATTGAGAGAGTGCAGAGTACTACTTACGGCATTCTCGTGCTCCAGACCGCCAGTGTTCAATATCCACACCCTTCTTCAGACAAGCCTCTGCATACTCCTCTACGCTGTCGCAGAACACATCTTCATTGGGGAGGTAGGCACACAAGTCATACACGCATGCCTCATGGTATGGTTCGGGATCCACAAAATCATGGCACTCTCGGAAGGCTCCTGATGTAAAATGAACAATTCAAAAATCAGTCAACCTTTTAAAGATTTTTGGTGAAAAGTAATCATTGACAACAATTAGTTTACTACAAATGTTTTAAAAATATGCTGTGAAATAATAAACCACAAGGGAAACTGACTGGGTTAATTTTAAATGATTTAGAATTGAACAGAGAAAAAAATGACTAGATTGAACTACATGTAGCAACCTCCGGATTAATGTGCCGGCGATCTACAATCTTTGCTTTCGAGCCCATAAAAATTTGGTATCTTCTTTTTGCACAGTGAATGTGATATCAGTGGATGTACATTTTTGTGACTAATTTCTTCTCCAACTGACAAAGTTCTACCTGGAGTTGATATAAAACTATTAATGAATGTTTTGCATCCATGCAATGGTGCATTCCATATTTCAACTCATGAAAGTATTCTCACCGCTGATTTACCCATTATTAAGGAAACCCTGCGACTAGAGCAATCTGGCAAGCAACCAACTGTTTTTAGAGACACTAACTCTTCGATGAGCTGGGACAGCCACAAGCACACACAAAATCATTGACAATAGACCAACCAACTCTTCCAAAAGGGATAATTGCATGGTTGTATTTGTAAGACTTCCTTATAAAGTAAGCGCTGTCTCACCAAAGTTGTTGATGATTATGTAACAGAGATCTTCCGCCTTTTCCTTAGCCTCTCTTTTACCCTCGCATGGGTTGGGTTCCAACGTCTCATTGTAACACCTATCAGGTGTAGTCATCCAGCTGTTACCAAAGTCATTAGGAGTTACAACCTGCAGAAACAAGAATACGTGTAGATTCATCGTTTAAAGACACTGGACACGTTTGGTAATTGTCAAAGACCAGTCTTCTCACTTGGTGTATCTCAACATTTGCACAAAATAACAAACCTGTGAAAATTGGAACTCGATTGGTCATCAAAGTTGTGTGATAATAATGAAAGAAAAAACACCCTTGTCACATGAAGTTGTGTGCTTTCAGATGCTTGATTTTGGACCTCTCAAAATCTAATTCTGAGCTCTTTAAATCAAATTTGTGGAAAATTGCTTCTTTCTCAAAAACTACCTTACTTCTCAGGGAGGCGTTTCTCATAATGTTTTATACTAGCAACAGTTTTCCATAGCTCATAACCAAGTAAGTTTTTAGGCTAACATTTATTTGAAGTAATTACCAATAGTGTCCAGTGCCTTGACAGAGTCACAAGACAGTCTCATGCATAATCCAACACTTATTACTCACTAGGCCAAGAACATTGTGAGCAACTCTATAAATATGGGGATCAGTTCATTATGACCACAACTGTATAAAAAAAAGAAACTACATGAACCCTATACTGCACTATTGACCCATTTCATCAGAAAAATCTTGAATGCGCCATACTGGTGGGCAATTTCACTGTGCGTTTTTATATTTAACTCTATGCTGTGCATTATGCAGTGAAGTGTGCATTTTAGGGGACGCGGCGTTAATACTACTAAACCTAACTGCCCACCAACATGGTGAGCAGGGCATCAGTCGCCGCGTGTGATGCGCGTGCAAGGGGTCAATAGTGAGATGCAAAAGTTTGCAATGTCAACCAAAACTGACACATTTTCCATTTTGTGCGGAACCAGAAATGCATCTTATTGACAGCTTGTTTTTTATCTTACCATTTGCCCGTCTGGGGTAATGAACTCATTCTCAGGGTTTCTATCAAAGTTTCCACACAGACCGCATGTTCGGTTGCTGTAAGAACTTGGGAGAGAGATCGTGGCTGTTCGGAATCCATCCCAGCGAATAGTCAAGCCAAAAGATGTACGCAATATCTGTAAATAAAATGGAGATACAAAACCAAACCAAATTAAAACAAATCTTTCTAAAACCGCAAGGCAGTCATCATCTCAGCACCACTATTGTACATGTAAGTCTCAGACACTCAGTGGAGAGGTGTCAGTCTTGTCTCAATGTGGGATATCTCAGTCTCAATTACAAAACAGTTCACTGCTAAACACGTCCTTAATACAGTTTGTACAGTTGTATGGATGTCACAAAATTGATCGCTTATAATTTATAATAATAACATGAATAATAATAAATAATAGTAGGTATTTGTAATGCGCCAAATCAATCTTTACAGATGTTCAAGGCGCAGCAGAGACAATGTAAACACAACAATACATGTACATATCCAGTGAATGCTAATCAAACAATAATAATAACACCATTTAAAAACAACAACAATGGCAAGAAATTAGAACCGGGAGGGGAAACCACAACCAGACCTGCAGCATTGAGCCAAAGAAAGTCCCGCCAAAGCCAGTCTCTCTATGACAAGAACGTGCAGGCCAAGCCGAGCGATACCGGACACACACCAAAACATAATAAAGCTCCTGGTCACCTGAGTTTTTCGGAGATGAAATTATCACCTTCGAGAACGACTCTGCTAGAGTAAAAACCTCAGGCCATTAACAAATTTTTGCATTTAGGCATAGATCCTTTTGGTAGGTAAGCAGTTTGCAACAGCAAACTCTACTTTCTCAGGTGATACATGAGAAACACATTAGTTTTGACAACAAGTTTACATCCAGCATAGGAAGAGATAAGCATGACTTGAAGATAATTTTGCCACATAGTTTAAAAAAGTAACTTTTGTGGTATACATTTGTTTCTTTGTACAAAGGTTTTTTTCGAATGTGCCATTTGCAAGTAAGATTTGTTTAATGTCTGGTTCAATTGACTTGCTTAGTCACAAGCTACCGCTTAAATTTGAATTCCTGACTACTAATCAAGTTGACTTACCAGATGGTATTCAAATCAAACACACAAATTGCTTCTTAGGGGCTATGGCTGCAGCAGCTGGATCACCATGTTACCATGCATTGAAGTAAAGGCTGCCGAGAACAATACCCTTATCATCAGCTGCAGCCACAGCCACACAGTTGCAAATTGGAACACAGCTAAAACCTCTGTTGCAGACCGATTGCTGCCCAGCACCTAAACAAATATGACTTACCAGTTTGAAACCGTTGATCATGATCTGTACACCCTCTCCTTGCAGTGGAGGAGTTACGATTACACCATTGACACGCAGCTCTCCTCTCTGCCTCAGGGCATACAGAGATCCAGCGTAATCCAGAATAACCTCCTCTGTCAAGGCGACCTCATCAGAGGGCTTCAATTTCACATTCCTGGCATTGATTCGGAATGAGTCCTCAGCTGAGTTACTGCAGGGCTTGACAAGTGTGTATTCGCACTCGCCCTGGAAGTCAAACTTTGTCCCGTCAAATGTGACGTAGTGCGGGTCTCCCCAGACGGTGCATGTGCCTGTCGCTGTAGCATGATAGAATCAAAAGTGCGACTTAGTTTCAGAGTTTTAATCTAATTGGTCTGAAATAAAATGTCTTATTCTGAATTTGTTTTTGCTGTACGAGAGGATGAAATGGTTTGGCATTTTCCACACTCAAGACATAATTGCTTTGAAGATTCAATCACAATGAAATCAGTTGACTTGAAATCTGTTCCTCAAAACCAATTTTGACCCGATACTTCGACATGTAAATTTGGCTTAAAGATCTCTTTTGGTAGGTCATGGTTAGGTGCCTGGCAGCTGGAAGAAAACTGTTGGTTTCTGTTTTCTTTTTACACTTTTTTCCCCATCATTGTAGCTAACACTTTTCCATTACTAGTAAACTTAGTAAAACAAAACAAGGTTTATGCCCCCATTTAACCACTCCACCTTCCAAAGAAATGAAAATGTTTGGTGATGCCGTGCCTTTACAGTTCATTCCATCACAGAATTCATTCCATCACAAATAAATTAGTAGTCATGTACATGCATTCATCAAGCAATTCTTAACACCGGACTTTTCAATTAAAATCTTTGTTTATTTATACTTTTTCCCCACAAGTGTTGATAACCATTATTTTACATACCTGTTGCACAGTTGATTCCGTCACCAACAAATCCATCATTGCAGTAGCAATCCCTCATGCCATTCTTAACATCACACTGGGCTGACTCGTTACACTGTCGCCTTTCACAGAGTACTTCTTTGGAACCCATACACACACACCTACTGGAGCAGTCTGGGGCAACCCACACGTCACCAACCTTGTCGAAATTCATACACAATTCAATTATTTAACAATTATAAATCAAATTTTTAGAACAATTAAAAAATTTCTTGTTTTACTTGTCTTCTTTTTTAGCAAAATCGTTTAGGGTTTTCTATTGGCCCTATGATTTATGAATAAGATATGATTTATCCATTTGTTATTCATAAAAATTGTTTAATTGGGTTAAACACCCATAGGAAAACCTCTGGCAATTGTTTTAATTTTTTAATTGATTTGTGTATTAAGAATAAAGAACCGCCCGATAACATTGACTTCATGCCTTCTCTATTTTGAAATTTTAGGCCTTGGTGCCTTTTCTACTGGCCGTGGTGCCCACCAAAATTTTGCCTCTCCAAGGCCAAAGTAAAAACTTTGTAATTCCTGGCCTGTAACTTAAGTGTAGATTTGTAACATAATCTACAGTTGAGTGTAGATTCATTACAAACTTAAGTAAATAGTTCAACTTGAAAACTACTGTTTATTCAAACTGAAAGATAATATGAAATGCAACGAAACATAGTTGAAAATATGTTATCTGTCATTTTACAAAAACAACAATAGCAACAGTTGAAAGGAAAATATTAAAAGCACTAAAAATTTACCGGTTGACAATAAATATGAAGAAAAAAAATAGGATCTCCGTATTTCATTACTCACAGGGAGGTACGATCCATCGTCTAAGAAGCAGCCACATTCAGAAGGTTGGATGCAGTGATCTCCTTCAAGAAGCAGACCTTCTGGACAGCGGCAGGTTTCAATACAATCATCTGCACAATTATCAGATCCTTCTGGTTCCAGGCAGGTAGCAGGACAAGATGTACCACATGAGTCATAAACCAACTCACTCGCACATTTCAGTTCTAAAATTGGATAACAATTCAAAATCGAAAATGATAAGGTGCGAAAGAATGTGCATGCTGCAGCATAAAAGAAACATATGGTGCAAACATAATTTTACACCCAGTTAATTATTGAACATGTTGAAAGCAATCTAATAGCCGAGCGGTTAACAGCACCGAATTCAAACTCTGGGGTTCTGATCAGCAGATTGTGGGTTTGAATCCTGTGCCATGACACTTGTGTCCTTAAGCAAGATACTTACCAGTGCTTCGTCCTTCGGATGGGACGTAAAGCCGTTGATCCCATGTGTAACGCATGTAAAAGAACCCAGTGCACTTATCGAAAAGAGAAGGGGTTCGCCCCGGTGTTCCTGGCTCCGGCTGCTGTATGCGCTGTAGCACCTTGTAAACCCTTATAAGGTGCTAAATAATTGGGTCTCAGAATTCAACACTGCAATAACCTATCTTTCTCAAAGTTTGTATATACTCAGCGCCTTGAGTACCTCGTTTGGTAGATACCAGTGCAAAGTTAAAGTACATACCTGATAATACACAACTGAAAAATTCAAGTGAGAAAGGATGCATTTAACAAATCCCAATTGGTTGGGCAACTGGTTTTAACCAGGATTCCGGTTGGATCAACCTGGATGCCTTTTAGAACAACCAGAATCCCAGTTGGATTAACAGGGGTTCCAGAAAACTGGAATCTGGGTTGATTGGGTAACTGGTTATAAACAGGATTCAAGTTGGATTAACCAGGATAGAATCCTATCACAATCCTGCCGGGACTCCTGTCAAACAGGATCCTGCAAAATCCCCCCAAATTTCCCGGCAATTTTTTTCTTGCCAGAATTGTTTTTTATCAGGTACTTCTTAACGAAAAAGGTAAAGAAAAGGAACATGAACAAAACCTCACTTACCACACTGATGCCTCTCTCTTCTCCAGTTACCAACCCTCTGTCCAGCAAGACGACAAACATCTGCATAAGTCTCAAGACTGGAACAGATCACATCATCTTCAGGAAGCGTGGCACAAAGATCATAAACACAAGATTCGTGATACGCAACAGGATCAACAAAATCATGGCATGATGCGAAAGGACCTGCAACATATGAAAAGACAAATTGGGAATATAACACAAATTTTACAAAACATTTACACAGTTATGATAAGTTTCAACAAATCAATTGACAAACCGTTTTGATCGATGAGTACAAAGCACAGATCAGTAGCCTGTCGGTATGGTTCTGTGCCCTCATCACAAGGATCTGGCATCTCTATTGTAGGATCACATTGGTCTTTATCCAAAACCCAGCTGTTTCCAAAGTCAGTAGCGCTCTCACTCTAAAAGTAAAAAAAGGTTATCAAATAAAGACATTATTAAAAAAGCTTATGTTCAGTAGTATAACTGACTAATAAAATAAGTGTCAACTATTAAAAATTATTCTTCTGACTGTTCTGAACTATTCAGAGCCCATTAATTTAATGATTGTTAATTCTCTATTTGTTCAGTGCCTTGACCTAGTGTCTAGGATATGTGCGCTTTATAAGAACTTTGTATTATAATTATTATTACTATTATTAAATTGTCTTACCAGGGATCCATCTTGTAGAGCAAAGTCATTATGATTGTCTCCGTCAAATGTTCCACAAAGACCACAGGTTCTATTCCAGTAAGCTACAGGAATTGTCACCATGACATTTTGCTGACCATTCCACACAATCTCTAGCTCAAAGTCAGTCTGTAAAACCTGAAACAGACAAAATTATGAAGCACCCTTATACACTTGTTCTCAAATAAATCAACAGTAAGATTGAAACCAGAAGGCATAAAAACCAAAATCTGTTTAATTGTTAAAGATATGAAAATATACCCAACATTTCCTGTACATGTACTGTACACAGTATGCACTGAACATCTTCCATTTAGATAATGATTCAAAATTGTCTAAATCAAGGAATGAAAACCTCTCTTCTTCAACAAAACTTGAACAACAAGGGCTTACCACATTGCGACCAGAATTGTAGATATGGACTCCATCAAGACGCATGG
Organism: Asterias amurensis; assembly: GCF_032118995.1. Lineage (NCBI taxonomy): Eukaryota > Metazoa > Echinodermata > Asteroidea > Forcipulatida > Asteriidae > Asterias > Asterias amurensis. Next base: position 19,180,454 of record NC_092653.1, on the reverse strand, counting down.
AGGGTAATGTTACAGTCACACCGTTGATTCGCACCTCTCCATCCCTTAGTAGAGAATACAAAGTGCCTCCAAACTCCAATCTAACTTCTTGAGTGTACGATACTCGTTCAGAAGGCTTGTTTTTGACATTCTTAGCCATCACATGGAAGGATGCAAGAGCTGAAGTGTTTCTGCAATCTCTGACAAGAGTGTAATCACAATCTCCTTGGAAGTCATACTTCAGACCGTCAAAAGTGACATAATGTGGATCTCCCCATGCAGTACATACACCAGGAGCTGTATTCAGACAGGAAGACATATTAAATCAGTGTGGAGCCTTTTTGATATTAAGACTGAAACAAACTGTAACAAGTTAGCTACAGGATTTAGTTTAGTTGGTAACATGTTCATTTCTTACCTGCTTGGCAGTTGAGTCCATCTCCAGTAAAACCTCTCTTACAGTAACAGTCCCTAACACCGTTCTTGATGGCACATCGTGCAGACTCGTGACATTCCATACTTGTACATATCACATCTCCAGCTTCACCACAAACACATTTCAAAGAGCAGTCATGAGACACCCAAACTCCATCATTCTAATTGTGAAAAGAATGAAACCATTATAACAGTAAAATAAACACTCTTCTGCAGGAAATTTCCAATCACAATTGAAGTTATGATTGTAGGATCCATGTAAGAATTAAGAGTGATGCTACGAGAAAATCCAGTGTAATAGATGTTAATGAGAAAAACGGGATCAAATTTTAGCAACAAATTGCAAGTTCTCCATTCCACTCCAAAAAACTGGTTTGAATGTTTGCCAAAGTTAAAAATAAAAGACAATTCAACTGTCATCATCCTTGTTTAAAAATGGAACTGAATCTCAAACTTACTTCCAGGTATGATCCATCCTCTAAGAAGCAGCCACATTCAGAAGGTTGGATGCAGTGATCTCCTTCAAGAAGCAGACCTTCTGGACAGCGGCAGGTTTCAATACAATCATCTGCACAATTATCAGATCCTTCTGGTTCCAGGCAGGTAGCAGGACAAGATGTACCACATGAGTCATAAACCAACTCACTCCGACAATTCAGATCTACATTCACAAATAAAATGGAGAAAGTTTGTAACAAAACTACTTTAAAATGATATACAATCACAGGAAAGTGGTTGACAATAAACATCAAAACGTGTTATTTGTTTACAGAGCATAGTTTCCATCGCTCTTACATTGAATGTGGTCTGGATCATTCTAGAATTAATCTGAACTACTTTGGACAAAGTTGTTCTGTTGAGAATTTGTTTAAAATAATACTAAAAACTAGAGGGAAGCTGCTTTAAGAAAAGAAAATAACTTTTTAAAAACCGCCTCAACATACCACATTGCGTTCTAACTGCTCTCCAGTCATCAACCATACTTCCAGCAAGACGGCAAACATCTGCGTAAGTCTCAAGACTGGAACATATCACGTCATCTTCAGGAAGTGTAGCACAAAGATCATAAACACAAGATTCATGATACGCAACGGGATCAACAAAATCATGGCATGATGCAAATGGACCTAAAGAAACAACATCAATACAAAAGCTTTGTTCAGACACTTTAAAAATCTCTTGAGTATTTCATTACACTTGTTTCAATTTGGCTTTTATCAAAATGAGGATGTTCATAATGAATTGACAAACCATTTTGATCGATGAGTACAAAGCACAGATCAGTAGCCTGTCGGTATGGTTCTGTGCCCTCATCACAAGGATCTGGCATCTCTATTGTAGGATCACATTGGTCTTCATCCAAAACCCAGCTGTTTCCAAATCGAAGTAGATCATCACTCTATAATGATAAATGAGTTTGGGTTTAAAGAAAAATTGGAAAGAAGTCGGTTTAAAGTTAGGTTTCTATAAAAATAAAGCCAATCCAGAGATGAAAACTATTTTTATATTTATTCACTAACCAGGGATCCATCTGGTAGAATAAAATCATCATGCTTGTCTCCGTTGAATGTTCCACAAAGACCACAAGTTCTGTTCCAGTAGGCTTGAGGAACTGTCACCATGACGTCTGTCTTTTTATTCCAAACAATCTCCAACTGGAAGTCAGTTGTTAAAATCTGAAACAAAGCAATACCAAACAAGTTATCAAATCACATTTCAAAAAGCCAATGTGATCTTCTAAGGTGACATTACCAAAGAAACAATGTACACATTTCACTTTCAACTAAACTTGAACAACAAGGGCTTACCACATTGCGACCAGAATTGTAGATATGGACTCCATCAAGACGCATGGAGGGTAATGTTACAGTCACACCGTTGATTCGCACCTCTCCATCCCTTAGTAGAGAATACAAAGTGCCTCCAAACTCCAATCTAACTTCTTGAGTGTAGGATACTCGTTCAGAAGGCTTGTTTTTGACATTCTTAGCCATCACATGGAAGGATGCAAGAGCTGAAGTGTTTCTGCAATCTCTGACAAGAGTGTAATCACAATCTCCTTGGAAGTCATACTTCAGACCGTCAAAGGTGACATAATGTGGATCTCCCCATGCAGTACATACACCAGGAGCTGTATTCAGACAGAAAGACATATTAAATCAGTGTGGAGCTTTTTTGATATTAAGCCTGAAAGAAACTGTAACAAATTAGCTACAGGATTTAGTTTAGGTTGTAACATATTCATTTATTACCTGCTTGGCAGTTGAGTCCATCTCCAGTAAAACCTCTCTTACAGTAACAGTCCCTAACACCGTTCTTGATGGCACATCGTGCAGACTCATGACATTCCATACTTGTACATATCACATCTCCAGCTTCACCACAAACACATTTCAAAGAGCAGTCATGAGACACCCAAACTCCATCATTCTAAATGAAAAGAATGAAACCATCATAATAGTAAAAGAAACACTCTTCTGAAGGAAATTTCAATCACCAATTGAAGTTATGATTGTAGCGACCGTGTAAGAATTAAGAAATACATGTAGATGTTAATGAGAGAATCCGGATCAAATTTGAGCCACAAATTGTAAGTTCTCCACTCCACTCCAAAAACTGGTTTGAATGTTTGTCAAAGTTAAAAATAAAAGACAATTCAACCGTCATCCTTGTCTAAAAATGGATTTGAATGTCAAACTAACTTCCAGGTATGATCCATCCTCTAAGAAGCAGCCACATTCAGAAGGTTGGATGCAGTGATCTCCTTCAAGAAGCAGACCTTCTGGACAGCGGCAGGTTTCAATACAATCATCTGCACAATTATCAGAACCTTCTGGTTCCAGGCAGGTAGCAGGACAAGATGTACCACATGAGTCATATACCAACTCACTTGCACAATTCAGTTCTACATTCACAAATAAAATGGAGAAAGGTTGTAATAAAACAATGTTAAAACGATGTTTAATCTCAGTAAAGTGGTTGACAATAAACAACAAAACAAGTAATTTTCAAAGAGCATAGTTTCCATCGCTGTTACATTGAATGTGGTCTGGATCATTCTTGAATTAATCTGAACTACTTTGGACAATGTCATTCTGTTGAGAACTTGTTTAAAAAAACACTACATACAAGAAGGAAGCAGCACCAGAAAAGTAAACAATTTTTTAAAAACTGCCTCAACATACCACATTGCGTTCTTACTGCTCTCCAGTCATCAACCATACTTCCAGCAAGACGGCAAACATCTGCGTAAGTCTCAAGACTGGAACAGATCACGTCATCTTCAGGAAGTGTAGCGCAAAGATCATAAACACAAGATTCATGATACGCAACAGGATCAACAAAATCATGGCATGATGCAAATGGACCTAAAGAAACAAAATCAATACAAAAGCTTTGTTCAGACACTTTCAAAAACCTCTTAAGTATTTCATTACACTTGTTTCAATTTGGCTTTTATCAAATTGACAATATTCAATATGAATTGACAAACCGTTTTGATCGATGAGTACAAAGCACAGATCAGTAGCCTGTCGGTATGGTTCTGTGCCCTCATCACACGGATCTGGCATCTCTATTGTAGGATCACATTGGTCTTCATCCAAAACCCAGCTGTTTCCAAATCGAAGTAGATCATCACTCTATAATGATAATAAAAGTTGGGTTAAATGAAAAAAATTGAAAAAAGTCTGTTTAACCTAGGTTTCCAAACAAATAGGAACAATACAGAGATAAAAACTATTTTTATATTAAGTCACCAACCAGGGATCCATCTGGTAGAATAAAATCATCATGCTTGTCTCCGTTGAATGTTCCACAAAGACCACAAGTTCTGTTCCAGTAGGCTTGAGGAACTGTCACCATGACGTCTGTCTTTTTATTCCAAACAATCTCCAACTGGAAGTCAGTTGTTAAAATCTGAAACAAAGCAATATCAAACATGGTATCAGGACACATTTCAAAAAGCCAAAATGATCTTTTATTAAGGTGGTTTTTAACCAAAGAAATATTGTAAATACTAAACTTTCAATTAAACTTTGAACAAAAAGTCTTACCACATTGGGACCAGAATTGTAGATATGGACTCCATCAAGACGCATGGAGGGTAATGTTACAGTCACACCGTTGATTCGCACCTCTCCATCCCTTAGTAGAGAATACAAAGTGCCTCCAAACTCCAATCTAACTTCTTGAGTGTACGATACTCGTTCAGAAGGCTTGTTTTTGACATTCTTAGCCATCACATGGAAGGATGCAAGAGCTGAAGTGTTTCTGCAATCTCTGACAAGAGTGTAATCACAATCTCCTTGGAAGTCATACTTCAGACCGTCAAAGGTGACATAATGTGGATCTCCCCATGCAGTACATACACCAGGAGCTGTATTCAGACAGAAAGACATATTAAATCAGTGTGGAGCTTTTTTGATATTAAGCCTGAAAGAAACTGTAACAAATTAGCTACAGGATTTAGTTTAGGTTGTAACATATTCATTTATTACCTCCTTGGCAGTTGAGTCCATCTCCAGTAAAACCTCTCTTACAGTAACAGTCCCTAACACCGTTCTTTATGGCACATCGTGCAGACTCGTGACATTCCATACTTGTACATATCACATCTCCAGCTTCACCACAAACACATTTCAAAGAGCAGTCATGAGACACCCAAACTCCATCATTCTAATTGTGAAAAGAATGAAAACATCATCATAGTAAAAGAAACACTCTTCTGCAGGAAATTTCCAATCACCAATTGAAGTTATGATTGTAGCGACCGTGTACAAATTAAGAGTGATGCTACGAGAAAATCCAGTGTAATAGATGTTAATGAGAAAATCGGGATCAAATTTTAGCCACAATTTGCAAGTTCTTCACTTCACTCCAAAAACTGGTTTGAATGTTTGTCAAAGTTAAAAATAAAAGACAATTCAAATGTCATCATCATTGTTTAAAAATGGAACTGAATCTCAAACTTACTTCCAGGTATGATCCATCCTCTAAGAAGCAGCCACATTCAGAAGGTTGGATGCAGTGATCTCCTTCAAGAAGCAGACCTTCTGGACAGCGGCAGGTTTCAATACAATCATCTGCACAATTAGCAGATCCTTCTGGTTCCAGGCAGGTAGCAGGACAAGATGTACCACATGAGTCATATACCAACTCACTTGCACAATTCAGTTCTACATTCACAATAAAATGGAGAAAGGTTGTAATAAAACTACTTTAAAAAGATGTTAAATCTCAGGAAAGTGATTGACAAAACAACATAAAAACGGGTCATTTGTTCACCAAACATAGTTTCCATCGCTCTTACAATCAATGTGGTCTAGATCATTCTTGAATTAATCTGAACTATTTTACGACAAAGTTGTTCTGTTGAGAATGAAAAAAAAAAACTACATGATAGGAGGAAGCTACATGTATATCAAGAAAAGAAAACAAATTTTTTAAAACTGCCTCAACATACCACATTGCGTTCTAACTGCTCTCCAGTCATCAACCATGCTTCCAGCAAGACGGCAAACATCTGCGTAAGTCTCAAGACTGGAACAGATCACGTCATCTTCAGGAAGTGTAGCGCAAAGATCATAAATACAAGATTCATGATACGCGACAGGATCAACAAAATCATGGCATGATGCAAATGGACCTAAAGAAACAAAACCAAAACAAAAGCTTTCTTCAAACACTTTCAAAAACCTCTCCAGTATTTCATAACACTTGTTTCAATTTGGCTTTTATCAAAATGAGGATGTTCATAATGAATTGACAAACCGTTTTGATCGACGAGTACAAAGCACAGATCAGTAGCCTGTCGGTATGGTTCTGTGCCCTCATCACACGGATCTGGCATCTCTATTGTAGGATCACATTGGTCTTCATCCAAAACCCAGCTGTTTCCAAATCGAAGTAGATCATCACTCTATAATGATAATTGAGTTTGGGTTTAAAGAGTACTATTTGAAAGTAATCTTTTTAATGTAGGTTTTTAAACAAATAAGGACAATCCACTGATAAAAACTATTTTTATATTAAGTCACCAACCAGATATCCATCTGGTAGAATAAAATCATCATGCTTGTCTCCGTTGAATGTTCCACAAAGACCACAAGTTCTGTTCCAGTAGGCTTGAGGAACTGTCACCATGAAGTCTGTCTTTTTATTCCAAACAATCTCCAACTGGAAGTCAGTTGTTAAAATCTGAAACAAAGCAATATCAAACAAGGTATCAGGACACATTTCAAAAAGCCAAAATGATCTTTTATTAAGGTGGTTTTTAACCAAAAAAATATTGTAAATATTAAACTTTCAATTAAACTTTGAACAAAAAGTCTCACCACATTGGGACCAGAATTGTAGATATGGACTCCATCAAGACGCATCGAGGGTAATGTTACAGTCACACCGTTGATTCGCACCTCTCCATCCCTTAGTAGAGAATACAAAGTGCCTCCAAACTCCAATCTAACTTCTTGAGTGTAGGATACTCGTTCAGAAGGCTTGTTTTTGACATTCTTAGCCATCACATGGAAGGATGCAAGAGCTGAAGTGTTTCTGCAATCTCTGACAAGAGTGTAATCACAATCTCCTTGGAAGTCATACTTCAGACCGTCAAAAGTGACATAATGTGGATCTCCCCATGCAGTACATACACCAGGAGCTGTATTCAGACAGGAAGACAAATTAAAGCAGTGTGGAGCTTTTTTGATATTAAGCCTGAAAGCAACTGTAACAAATTAGCCACAGGATTTAGTTTAGGTTGTAACATATTCATTTATTACCTGCTTGGCAGTTGAGTCCATCTCCAGTAAAACCTCTCTTACAGTAACAGTCCCTAACACCGTTCTTGATGGCACATCGTGCAGACTCGTGACATTCCATACTTGTACATATCACATCTCCAGCTTCACCACAAACACATTTCAAAGAGCAGTCATGAGACACCCAAACTCCATCATTCTAATTGTGAAAAGAATGAAAACATCATCATAGTAAAAAACTACTGTAGGAAATATCTGATCACCATATGAAGTTGTGATTGTAGCGACCGGGTACAAATTTTAATTTGTAAAGAGTGATGCAAAAAGAAAATCTCTAGTCATAGATATTAATGACAAAATCGGGATCAAATTTTAACCACAAATTGCAAGTTCTCCACTCCACTCTAGAAACTAATTTGAATGTTTGATTAATCTAAAAATAAAAGACAATTCAACTGTCATCCTTGTTTAAAAATGGAAATGAATCTCAAACTAACTTCCAGGTATGATCCATCCTCTAAGAAGCAGCCACATTCAGAAGGTTGGATGCAGTGATCTCCTTCAAGAAGCAGACCTTCTGGACAGCGGCAGGTTTCAATACAATCATCTGCACAATTAGCAGATCCTTCTGGTTCCAGGCAGGTAGCAGGACAAGATGTACCACATGAGTCATATACCAACTCACTCCGACAATTCAGATCTACATTCACAAATAAAATGGAGAAAGGTTGTCATAAAAGTACTTTAAAACGAGGTTTAATCTCAGGAAAGTGATTGACAAAAAACATAAAAACGGGTCATTTGTTCAACAAACATAGTTTCCATCGCTCTTACAATTAATGTGGTCTGGATCATTCTTGAATTAATCTGAACAATTTTGGACAAAGTTGTTCTGTTGAGAATTTGTCAAAATAACACTACATACTAGAGGGAAGCTGCTTCAAGAAAAGAAAACAATTTTTTTTAAACCGCCTCAACATACCACATTGCGTTCTTACTGCTCTCCAGTCATCAACCATGCTTCCAGCAAGACGGCAGACATCTGCGTAAGTCTCAAGACTGGAACAGATCACGCCATCTTCAGGAAGTGTAGCACAAAGATCATACACACAAGATTCATGATACGCAACGGGATCAACAAAATCATGGCATGATGAAAATGGACCTAAAGAAACAAAATCAATACAAAAGCTTTGTTCAGACACTTTCAAAAACCTCTCGAGTATTTCATTACACTTGTTTCAATTTGGCTTTTCAAATTGAGAATGTTCAATATGAATTGACAAACCGTTTTGATCGATGAGTACAAAGCACAGATCAGTAGCCTGTCGGTATGGTTCTGTGCCCTCATCGCACGGATCTGGCATCTCTATTGTAGGATCACATTGGTCTTCATCCAAGGCCCAGCTGTTTCCAAATCGAAGTAGATCATCACTCTATAATGATAATTAAAGTTGGGTTAAAAGAAAAATGGAAAGAAGTCTGTTTGTCGTAGGTTTTTAATCAAAACAGGACAATCCACTGATAAAAACTATTTTTATATTTATTCACTAACCAGGGATCCATCTGGTAGAATGAAATCATCATGCTTGTCTCCGTTGAATGTTCCACAAAGACCACAAGTTCTGTCCCAGTAGGCTTGAGGAACTGTCACCATGACGTCTGTCTTTTTATTCCAAACAATCTCCAACTGGAAGTCAGTTGTTAAAATCTGAAACAAAGCAATACCAAACAAGTTATCAAATCACATTTCAAAAAGCCAATGTGATCTTCTAAGGTGACTTTACCAAAGAAACAATGTACACATTTCACTTTCAACTAAACTTGGAACAACAAGGGCTTACCACATTGCGACCAGAATTGTAGATATGGACTCCATCAAGACGCATGGAGGGTAATGTTACAGTCACACCGTTGATTCGCACCTCTCCATCCCTTAGTAGAGAATACAAAGTGCCTCCAAACTCCAATCTAACTTCTTGAGTGTAGGATACACGTTCAGAAGGCTTGTTTTTGACATTCTTAGCCATCACATGGAAGGATGCAAGAGCTGAAGTGTTTCTGCAATCTCTGACAAGAGTGTAATCACAATCTCCTTGGAAGTCATACTTCAGACCGTCAAAAGTGACATAATGTGGATCTCCCCATGCAGTACATACACCAGGAGCTGTATTCAGACAGGAAGACATATTAAATCAGTGTGGAGCTTTTTTCATATTAAGACTGAATAGAAACAAACTGGAACAATTTAGCTACAGGATTTAGTTTAGATTGTAACATATTCATTTATTACCTCCTTGGCAGTTGAGTCCATCTCCAGTAAAACCTCTCTTACAGTAACAGTCCCTAACACCGTTCTTGATGGCACATCGTGCAGACTCGTGACATTCCATACTTGTACATATCACATCTCCAGCTTCACCACAAACACATTTCAAAGAGCAGTCATGAGACACCCAAACTCCATCATTCTAAATGAAAAGAATGAAACCATCATAATAGTAAAAAAAAACACTCTACTGCAGGAAATATCTGATCACCAATTGAAGTTATGATTGTAGCGACCGTGTACAAATTAAGAGTGATGCTACGAGAAAATCCAGTGTAATAGATGTTAATGAGAAAATCGGGATCAAATTTTAGCCAAAAATTGCAAGTTCTTCACTTCACTCCAAAAACTGATTTGAGTGTTTGTCAAGGTTAAAAACTAAAACACAATTCAACTGTCATCCTTGTTTAAAAATGGAAGTGAATCTCAAACTAACTTCCACGTATGATCCATCCTCTAAGAAGCAGCCACATTCAGAAGGTTGGATGCAGTGATCTCCTTCAAGAAGCAAACCTTCTGGACAGCGGCAGGTTTCAATACAATCATCTGCACAATTAGCAGATCCTTCTGGTTCCAGGCAGGTAGCAGGACAAGATGTACCACATGAGTCATATACCAACTCACTTGCACAATTCAGTTCTACATTCACAAATAAAATGGAGAAAGGTTGTAATAAAACTACTTTAAAAAGATGTTAAATCTCAGGAAAGTGATTGACAGAAAAACATAAAAACGAGTCATTTGTTCACCAAACATAGTTTCCATCGCTCTTACAATGAATGTGGTCTGGATCATTCTTGAATTAATCTGAACTATTTTACGACAAAGTTGTTCTGCTGAGAATGAAAAAAAAAAAACTACATGCTAGGAGGAAGCTACATGTATATCAAGAAAAGAAAACAAATTTTTAAAAACCGCCTCAACATACCACATTGCGTTCTTACTGCTCTCCAGTCATCAACCATGCTTCCAGCAAGACGGCAAACATCTGCGTAAGTCTCAAGACTGGAACAGATCACGTCATCTTCAGGAAGTGTAGCGCAAAGATCATAAACACAAGATTCATGATACGCGACAGGATCAACAAAATCATGGCATGATGCAAATGGACCTAAAGAAACAAAACCAAAACAAAAGCTTTCTTCAGACACTTTCAAAAACCTCTCCAGTATTTCATTACACTTGTTTCAATTTGGCTTTTCAAATTGAGAATGTTCATAATGAATTGACAAACCGTTTTGATCGATGAGTACAAAGCACAGATCAGTAGCCTGTCGGTATGGTTCTGTGCCCTCATCGCAAGGATCTGGCATCTCTATTGTAGGATCACATTGGTCTTCATCCAAAACCCAGCTGTTTCCAAATCGAAGTAGATCATCACTCTATAATGATAAATGAGTTTGGGTTTAAAGAGCAATATTTGAAAGAAATCTTTTTAATGTAGGTTTTTAAACAAATAAGGACAATCCACTGATAAAAACTATTTCTATATTTAGTCACCAACCAGGGATCCATCTGGTAGAATAAAATCATCATGCTTGTCTCCGTTGAATGTTCCACAAAGACCACAAGTTCTGTTCCAGTAGGCTTGAGGAACTGTCACCATGACGTCTGTCTTTTTATTCCAAACAATCTCCAACTGGAAGTCAGTTGTTAAAATCTGAAACAAAGCAATATCAAACATGGTATCAGGACACATTTCAAAAAGCCAAAATGATCTTTTATTAAGGTGGTTTTTAACCAAAGAAATATTGTAAATACTAAACTTTCAATTAAACTTTGAACAAAAAGTCTTACCACATTGGGACCAGAATTGTAGATATGGACTCCATCAAGACGCATGGAGGGTAATGTTACAGTCACACCGTTGATTCGCACCTCTCCATCCCTTAGTAGAGAATACAAAGTGCCTCCAAACTCCAATCTAACTTCTTGAGTGTACGATACTCGTTCAGAAGGCTTGTTTTTGACATTCTTAGCCATCACATGGAAGGATGCAAGAGCTGAAGTGTTTCTGCAATCTCTGACAAGAGTGTAATCACAATCTCCTTGGAAGTCATACTTCAGACCGTCAAAGGTGACATAATGTGGATCTCCCCATGCAGTACATACACCAGGAGCTGTATTCAGACAGGAAGACATATTAAATCAGTGTGGAGCCTTTTTGATATTAAGACTGAAACAAACTGTAACAAAGTAGCTACAGGATTTAGTTTAGGTTGTAACATATTCATTCATTACCTGCTTGGCAGTTGAGTCCATCTCCAGTAAAACCTCTCTTACAGTAACAGTCCCTAACACCGTTCTTTATGGCACATCGTGCAGACTCGTGACATTCCATACTTGTACATATCACATCTCCAGCTTCACCACAAACACATTTCAAAGAGCAGTCATGAGACACCCAAACTCCATCATTCTAATTGAAAAGAGTGAAACCATCATAATAGTAAAAAAAACACTCTACTGCAGGAAATATCTGATCACCAATTGAAGTTATGATTGTAGCGACCGGGTACAAATTAAGAGTGATGGAAAAAGAAAATCTCTAGTCATAGATATTAATGACAAAATCGGGATCAAATTTTAACCACAAACTGCAAGTTCTCCACTCCACTCTAGAAACTTATTTGAATGTTTGATTAATCATAAAATAAAAGACAATTCAACCGTCATCCTTGTCTAAAAATGGAAATGAATCTCAAACTAACTTCCAGGTATGATCCATCCTCTAAGAAGCAGCCACATTCAGAAGGTTGGATGCAGTGATCTCCTTCAAGAAGCAGACCTTCTGGACAGCGGCAGGTTTCAATACAATCATCTGCACAATTAGCAGATCCTTCTGGTTCCAGGCAGGTAGCAGGACAAGATGTACCACATGAGTCATAAACCAACTCACTCCGACAATTCAGTTCTACATTCACAAATAAAATTGAGAAGGTTTGTAATAAAACAATGTTAAAACGATGTTTAATCTCAGGAAAGTGATTGCTGAAAAAACATCAAAACAGGTTGTTTGTTCACAAAGCATAGTTTTCATCGCTCTTACAATGGGTGTGTTCTGCATCATGCTGAATTAATCTGGCGGCTATTTTGGACAAAGTCATTCTGTTGAGATTTGTCAAAAAAAAATTACATACTAAACAGAAACAGCTTCAAGAAAAGAAAACAGTTTCTTAAAAACTGCATTAACATACCACATTGCGTTCTAACTGCTCTCCAGTCATCAACAATACTTCCAGCAAGACGGCAAACATCTGCGTAAGTCTCAAGACTGGAACAGATAACGTCATCTTCAGGAAGTGTAGCACAAAGATCATAAACACAAGATTCATGATACGCAACAGGATCAACAAAATCATGGCACGATGAAAAAGGACCTAAAGAAACAATATCAATACAAAAGCTTTGTTCAGACACTTTAAAAATCTCTCCAGTATTTCATCATTGTTTCAATTCGGCTTTTATCAAAATGAGAATGTTTCATATGAACTGACAAACCGTTTTGATTGATGAGTACAAAGCACAGATCAGTAGCCTGTTGGTATGGTTCTGTGCCCTCATCACAAGGATCTGGCATCTCTATTGTAGGATCACATTGGTCTTCATCCAAAACCCAGCTGTTTCCAAATCGAAGTAGATCATCACTCTATAATGATAAATGAGTTTGGGTTTAAAGAAAACAATTTGAAAGAAATCTTTTTAATGTAGGTTTTTAAACAAATAAGGACAATCCACTGATAAAAACTATTTTTATATTTATTCACTAACCAGAGATCCATCTGGTAGAATAAAATCATCATGCTTGTCTCCGTTGAATGTTCCACAAAGACCACAAGTTCTGTCCCAGTAGGCTTGAGGAACTGTCACCATGACGTCTGTCTTTTTATTCCAAACAATCTCCAACTGGAAGTCAGTTGTTAAAATCTGAAACAAAGCAATACCAAACAAGTTATCAACACACATTTCAAAAAGCCAACATGATCCTTTAAGGTGACTTTACCACAGAAACAGCGTAAATATTTCAATTTCAACAAAACTTGGAACAACAAGTCTTACCACATTGCGACCAGAATTGTAGATATGGACTCCATCAAGACGCATCGAGGGTAATGTTACAGTCACACCGTTGATTCGCACCTCTCCATCCCTTAGTAGAGAATACAAAGTGCCTCCAAACTCCAATCTAACTTCTTGAGTGTACGATACTCGTTCAGAAGGCTTGTTTTTGACATTCTTAGCCATCACATGGAAGGATGCAAGAGCTGAAGTGTTTCTGCAATCTCTGACAAGAGTGTAATCACAATCTCCTTGGAAGTCATACTTCAGACCGTCAAAAGTGACATAATGTGGATCTCCCCATGCAGTACATACACCAGGAGCTGTATTCAGACAAGAAGACATATTAAATCAGTGTGGAGCTTTTTTGATATTAAGCCTGAAAGCAACTGTAACAAATTAGCCACAGGATTTAGTTTAGGTTGTAACATATTCATTTATTACCTGCTTGGCAGTTGAGTCCATCTCCAGTAAAACCTCTCTTACAGTAACAGTCCCTAACACCGTTCTTTATGGCACATCGTGCAGACTCGTGACATTCCATACTTGTACATATCACATCTCCAGCTTCACCACAAACACATTTCAAAGAGCAGTCATGAGACACCCAAACTCCATCATTCTAAATGAAAAGAATGAAACCATCATAATAGTAAAAAAAAACACTCTTCTGCATAAAATATCTGATCACCAATTGAAGTTATGATTGTAGCGACCGTGTAAGAATTAAGAAATACATGTAGATGTTAATGAGAGAATCGGGATCAAATTTGAGCCACAAATTGTAAGTTCTCCACTCCACTCCAAAAACTGGTTTGAATGTTTGTCAAAGTTAAAAATAAAAGACAATTCAACCGTCATCCTTGTCTAAAAATGGATTTGAATGTCAAACTAACTTCCAGGTATGATCCATCCTCTAAGAAGCAGCCACATTCAGAAGGTTGGATGCAGTGATCTCCTTCAAGAAGCAGACCTTCTGGACAGCGGCAGGTTTCAATACAATCATCTGCACAATTATCAGATCCTTCTGGTTCCAGGCAGGTAGCAGGACAAGATGTACCACATGAGTCATAAACCAACTCACTCCGACAATTCAGATCTACATTCACAAAAAAAATGGAGAAAGGTTGTAATAAAACAATGTTAAAACGATGTTTAATCTCAGGAAAGTGGTTGACAATAAACAACAAAACAAGTAATTTTCAAAGAGCATAGTTTCCATCGCTCTTACATTGAATGTGGTCTGGATCATTCTTGAATTAATCTGAACTACTTTGGACAAAGTCATTCTGTTGAGAATTTGTTTAAAAAAACACTACATACAAGAAGGAAGCAGCACAAGAAAAGTAAACAATTTTTTAAAAACTGCCTCAACATACCACATTGCGTTCTTACTGCTCTCCAGTCATCAACCATACTTCCAGCAAGACGGCAAACATCTGCGTAAGTCTCAAGACTGGAACAGATCACGTCATCTTCAGGAAGTGTAGCGCAAAGATCATAAACACAAGATTCATGATACGCAACAGGATCAACAAAATCATGGCATGATGCAAATGGACCTAAAGAAACAAAATCAATACACAAGCTTTGTTCAGACACTTTCAAAAACCTATTTTAAGTATTTCATTACACTTGTTTCAATTTGGCTTTTATCAAATTGAGAATATTCAATATGAATTGACAAACCATTTTGATCGATGAGTACAAAGCACAGATCAGTAGCCTGTCGGTATGGTTCTGTGCCCTCATCACAAGGATCTGGCATCTCTATTGTAGGATCACATTGGTCTTCATCCAAAACCCAGCTGTTTCCAAATCGAAGTAGATCATCACTCTATAATGATAATTAAAGTTGGGTTAAAAGAATCAAAAGGAAAGGATAAACAAGAAATAAATAAATAAATAAATAAAATAAAAGAAGTCTGTTTAATGTAGGTTTCTAAACAAATAAGGACAATCCCAAGTTAAAAATATTTTTTTAATAATTAATCACTTACCAGAGATCCATCTGGTAGAATAAAATCATCATGCTTGTCTCCGTTGAATGTTCCACAAAGACCACAAGTTCTGTTCCAGTAGGCTTGAGGAACTGTCACCATGACGTCTGTCTTTTTATTCCAAACAATCTCCAACTGGAAGTCAGTTGTTAAAATCTGAAACAAAGCAATACCGAACGAGCTATCAACACACATTTCAAAAAGCCAAAATGATCTTTTATTAAGGTGATTTTTTACCAAAGAAGTATTGTAAATATTTAACTTTCAACAAAACTTGGAACAACAAGTCTTACCACATTGCGACCAGAATTGTAGATATGGACTCCATCAAGACGCATGGAGGGTAATGTTACAGTCACACCGTTGATTCGCACCTCTCCATCCCTTAGTAGAGAATACAAAGTGCCTCCAAACTCCAATCTAACTTCTTGAGTGTACGATACTCGTTCAGAAGGCTTGTTTTTGACATTCTTAGCCATCACATGGAAGGATGCAAGAGCTGAAGTGTTTCTGCAATCTCTGACAAGAGTGTAATCACAATCTCCTTGGAAGTCATACTTCAGACCGTCAAAAGTGACATAATGTGGATCTCCCCATGCAGTACATACACCAGGAGCTGTATTCAGACAGGAAGACATATTAAATCAGTGTGGAGCCTTTTCGATATTAAGAGTGAAACAAACTGTTACAAATACAAGTTCGATTCAGGATTCATTTTATTTTGTAATGTGTTCTTCTAACCTGCTTGGCAGTTGAGTCCATCTCCAGTAAAACCTCTCTTACAGTAACAGTCCCTAACACCGTTCTTGATGGCACATCGTGCAGACTCGTGACATTCCATACTTGTACATATCACATCTCCAGCTTCACCACAAACACATTTCAAAGAGCAGTCACGAGACACCCACACCCCATCATTCTAATTGAAAAGAATGAAACAATCATTAATGTCACTAAACACACACTTCTTGGGCAATGCTGTGATCAGTAAAAAACACACAAGTTGTCGGTTGTCAACAGTAATAGTTTAAAATTAATTGTTTTTTTAAATGAACCAACAAGTAAATCAGTTTAAACTGATTCAAAATGTGCATGAGGGATGATATTCTTGTTTTACTCATTACCCATGTGTGTTAAGTACTGTTGACCTTTGCCAAAATACCACTAGACCTGCATGAATGGCATGCCTTCTGGCTTGAGGCAGTTTGATTCCTACTTTTCAGCAAAAGTCATCACAATATTTGTTGTTATCATGATTAAAAAAATTGTGTTTTACCCAATACGAAGTAATTTCAAGAGTCAGGTGCTTAAATAATCAACACAATAAGGTCAAAACTTGTTCCCCAGTCAACTCCAAATTTTGATTCCCTGTAACCGTCAAGGTTTATCACTTAAGACATTTCAACCGTCATCCTTGTCTAAAAATGGAAATGAATCTTAAACTAACTTCCAGGTATGATCCATCCTCTAAGAAGCAGCCACATTCAGAAGGTTGGATGCAGTGATCTCCTTCAAGAAGCAGACCTTCTGGACAGCGGCAGGTTTCAATACAATCATCTGCACAATTATCAGATCCTTCTGGTTCCAGGCAGGTAGCAGGACAAGATGTACCACATGAGTCATATACCAACTCACTTGCACAATTCAGTTCTACATTCACAAATAAAATGGAGAAAGGTTGTAATAAAACTACTTTAAAACGATGTTAAATCTCAGGAAATGAAATTATACAAGCAGGGCACTTGGGGCTGACCTGGGTGAGCCCCTGGAATACTGTCAAAGCCATTCGAACATACCGGGGGCAGACCGGGGTTGACCCGGGGAAGCTTATCGAACGCACCCATAGAGGGGGCTATTGGGGCGGTTTCTGTTTACTGTTTACTCACGGCACTGTGGTACTTCCTCTCTCCATTCTCCAGGAATGCCACCTGCCTGTCGACACCTCTGGGCATAGCTCTGGAGACTATCACAAAGGAGGTCGTCCGTGGGTAATGTGGCACAAAGGTCAAACAGGCAGCCCTCATGGAATTGTGTTGGATCAATGAAGTCATGACAAGAAGCCAGAGCACCTGAAAGCGGGTATCAAAGTCATTGGCATCCATCAAAATGAATTATGAAAGTATGGAATTATCAAACAGATTTTTCAGGAGAAATTGAACACGAGCAGACTATACATCAAAACCACACAGACTCTTTTAGTCACTTCCTAAAACAATAATAATACTAGGTTCTTATAAAGCGCTTTGTCACACCCGAAGCAGCATGTCAAAGCATCCAGTCTTTTCTCAGGCAAGGTTTGTGGAGCTAAGTAATCCTTCATAGCACCAAGTAATAGTTCACATTGTGCTGGGGTGCAATATGCTGCCAATCAAAGAAGAAAAACCGTTGCAACATTCCCTTCTCTTTACGAAAAGTGCACTGAATTATTTTATGTGCACTACACAACACATGGGACATAGGGCTTTAGGTCCCATCTGAAGGACACAGTATAACTGGTTAAGTGTCTCGCTTAAGGACACAAGTGTCAAGACTGGGAATCAAAACAATACTTTGCTAATCACAAACACCTGAGCTTGTTCTTGTCTGCTCAGCCAAGACACACTATTAAAAATGACCTGTGGTATAAACGCAAAAATTGTTGGCCTTAATGTGACCCTACATTGTACATGGAGCTGACTTTTCTCAAGGGTGATGACCTCAGGTGAACAAGGTAAAAGATTCAGAGTAGAAGGGTTTATTTTATGAACGTACCAGATTCATCAAGGAGTGGATAGCACAAGTCGTTGGCCTGACGGTAAGTATCTGATCCTTCTTCACATGGACCTGGATCAACTATGACTGGATCACACAGGTCCGGATTGACTGCCCAGCTACTTCCAAAATCATTCTTATTCTCAGCCTGCAAATGAAATGAAAGATGCAATTCAACCAAATGACACTTAGAAATTGTCTAAGTCTTCAAAGAGATGGATAATTGTTGATATCTCTCTTAGCAGATTAATGTGCACTTGTTTTTAATGAGAAGATTGCCACCAAATATGTACACAAAAAAAAGTTGGTTTACCAACATAATTGGTGTTACAGTATTCATTTTTTTCCCCAAGACTTTTCTTGTTTACTTGGTCAAAATTGACTCAAAAAAACAAACGTGGCTGGCAGATGTGTCTTAAGTGACTCAATAATTATTGGGCTGTAAAACAAATTGGTCCTAGCATAACTTTTTTGGTAATCCTACTTTTGTTTAGGCTGCTCCAAAGTTTTGGAATGCAGTACCGCTTTTTTTACAGGGGGTTGATTCGCTGGGGTCATTCAAAGCTAAATTAAAGACTCACTTGTTGAGAGAGGCTTATACACACATTTTGTTTGTTTCCCCTTTATATAGGGAGAGAGTGCCTAATTGTTTTATGGATTGCTGTAGTCTCTGTATAAGTTGTTTTGCAAGTGTTGCAACACTCGAGCTCTGATTGTGACCACTAACTTTAAAGGTTTTAGGCCCCCTCTGTCCATATGTTTTAAAATGTATACCGGTGTGTTGCTATTGTTTTATGGATTGCTGTAGTCTCTGCTTTAATTTATTTGTTTTCACAATTTTGTTGGGTTTTTGAGACCAAACGGGAACCCTCCCGGACTCTCAACGAAAGCATCCAGCAGCTCCAGTCCTTGCCACATTTATCTGCTGACACGCAATCTGCTCTAAAAAAACAGAGACACCCTGACTTCTCTGTACCAGCACAGAGCTTGGGGTGCCTTCATCAGAGCCCGTTTTAAATATATCAAGTAGACACTTGCTCTAGCTACTTCTTCGGTAACGACTTCACGTGCAAAACACATCTCCAAAATTTGTCTTCCATCAGGAGAAATCACTGAAGATAAGAGTGAAATAAATGCGCACATCCACCATTTTTACACTGACTTGTATTGCTACTGCTGATACCGATGAGGAGGCGGGAGAGCACCTGCTTCAAAACCATACCAAAGCTTGACCCCGGCGAAGCAGAGGACTGCGACAGGCTGATCTCAGCCGCAGACTTGCAGTCAAAGAACTTCGTTCATTCCTTTGTAATGTGCCGCATAGATACCTGCAATAGCCTACTTTATGGACTACCGGACACTCAGATTGCCAGATTACAACGCATACAAAATTCAGCGGCCAGACTTGTCACCAGAACTCGCACTCGGGAATCCACCCATTCTTAAGGACCTTCATTGGCTGCCAATACGGGCTAGAATTGATTTTAAAGTTTTGGTTCTGACTTATCAATGTATCCATGGTATTGCCCCTGTTTATCTTCAAAGCTTAGTTCAGGAGTACAAAACAACCAGAAATCTGCGATCTTCAAATAAATCCCTGCTGACTCCCCCTGTTATAAAAACCGAGTCATACGGTTCCCGCTCTTTCCAATATGCAGCAGTTCAGTTATGGAACAGTCTTCCAGAGGTTGTTAAACAGGCTGAGACATCAGAACAATTCAAAACCTGATCAAAACATATCTGTTTACTTTGTACAATAATTGTTGATTTCCTTTTACAGCGCATAGGGACCTCACGGTGATATGCGCTATATAAGAATGGTTTTATTATTATTATTAATAAATCAGCAGGCTTGGACGGTCTTACATGTGATCTTTATCAAAATTTTTACCCCGTTCGCAAAGGTGACATTACTTCCTTATTCAATGACTCAATTGCAACAGGCTTCTTACCGGTTTCCTGCAGGACAGCTGCAATAACTCTCCTCCCCAAACATGCCAAAAAAGGGTGACTTGTTGGATGTAGCAAACTGGCACTCGATCCCTTTGCTGAATACAGCCTATAAACTTTTCGCAAAAACACTTTCAAACAGGTTGAAAAATGTGATCAACCATGTAGTATACCCACACCAAAGTTACGTACATGTACTTGGTGCAACAATGTCAATATCATCAGGTACAGTCTTATGTTTTGCAATTCCAAAAATGTGCCTCTTGCTCTTTTAAACTTTGACCAGAAGAAGGCTTTTGACAATGTCGACCACGGTTATCTGTTCAAAACCATGAAAGCGATGGGTTTTGGCCAAAACTTCATCTCTTATGTCAGATTGATGTACTCAGGAACTGAGAGTATGGTCAAAGTGGGCGGTTCACTCACTTCCCGTTATCCTTTTGAAAAGGGAACTCGACAGGGGTGCCCACAGGCCTATCGTTTTTGACTGCCACCAAACCATTGTTTAAGTTTCTGGTATTTCCAGTGCAATTTGGCCCCTTTTATTTTAGTTTGGGGGAGGGAGGTCCACTACTCTTTTATGTTTTAATGTTTTTATAAATTTTAATGTGTTTTTCTGTGGTACATGTATATTGGTATATCTTGTGCAATGTTTACATTTAAATATTTTATATGTTGCTGTACAATTGGACTTTATATTCCATGTATTCTTTAAACTTGACAAATTAACAATTCAATTCAATTGAATTGCCATTAAACCACTCTTGTATACCCTATATGCAACACACTAGACGACAGTGGCCTCAAACTGCCATGCCAAAGTGGTAACAATCTTGCCGCCTCACTATTTTTGTCACCTGAGACTGTGGTTTTGACATTGTCAAAGGCGTTAACGATTTGTACAGCCAAGCCTCTGCTGCTCGATGTTTAAATCTGATTAAAAACAAGGGACTGTGGGTTGGTTCATGGGTTTCTACGTCAGACCAACAACTTGGTTTTAAATGGAACAACGAAGGCTTGGTTTTTCTTCCAGTTCATCTAGGAAATTCAAATGCCTATGTTAAAAAAAAATTGGTCTATGTGTCGCCAGAGACTCGAACATTGTCTTTCACTTTGGAAGGGATTGTCTTAAACAATGTCTTTTCAGAGGTCGGGTCCTTGTGGCTAATCAACTGGCCGCACCCAAACTGCTCCATGTTTTGGCAACATTTTCCCAACCAGAAAGACTCATTGATGAACTCCAGGAGAAAACTTATTGATTTTGTGTGGGCGGGTAAAAGACGCTGGCTTAAGAAGAGTATTTTTTGGGGGGGATCATGACAGACATGACAGACGAGGATTGGGTCTTACGTGTCTCCGGGCAAGCATTCTCACTTTCCGTTTCAATTACCTCCGTACTTTCCTGTAGAAACCCAACGACATTCCATGTTTTCATGGTTTTGAGTTCATTCGTTACTCTTTCAGGCAGTACCACAGACTTCAGCTTGATTTTGAATTATTTACCACCAAAATTTACCCTAAGTTCCTCCTGCATCTTCCCAACTTCAACAATGAGTTAATGCTTGCCTGGTTAAAGATACAAGCTCGAGTTGCAACACTTCCCACTGATTTAATAAGGTAGATGGCAGAGACGGGAGCGGCCTCGCGACATGTGGGACCCGCCTCATCAAGGACCTTATGGATATGAATACCAGATCCTGGCACCATCCAGAACATTTCAAGAAGGATAAAACCCTCAGAATATCCACCAGATGCCTGTCAAAAGACCTCATGGATTTCCAAGGCCTCATCACTTCATCTTTCAGCAACTTTGATGTCACCGGACACAACCGAGCCCTGGACAGGCATGAAGAGAACAATTAGCCGTCCCGCACCTCATAACATCACTGTCATGACCGACACAGATAGACTGACAACATCCACAAAAACCCTGTGCAAATGTTTCGATGAAACACTCAAGGACCTGCGGAAAAAGATCCCCATCCACTGACAGAGAACAGGAAGATCAACGAAAATGTAAACATTCAGTGAAAGAATATACATCATCTTCCGACCTCCAAAGGGAAGGAGATTTTCAGTACAAACTCCTTCATAACATCCTTCCATCTGTACAAGCATGTCAAGTTTTACACCACCTTCAACCCAACATCTCGTGTGTTTGGATGGTGTGGTGACGACGGCACAATAACAAATCTCTCCCTAACCTGCCCGGCTATTGACCCCTTGCACGTGTATCACACGCGGCGACCAATGCCACGCTCACCATGTTGGTGGGCAGTTAGGTTTACGCGTATTAACGCCGCGTCGCCTAAAATGCACACTTTCACTGCATAAAGCGCAACATAGTTAATATAAAAATGCACAGTGAAATTGCCCACCAGTATGGCGCATTCAAGATTTTTCTGCTGATGACGCCAGGTGAAATGGGTCAATACAGTCATCCCAACCTTCTCCATATTCTACTGCAAAGGCCTAACCAAACGCTGGACTTCACCATTTACTGGACCATCGTCGAACATTTCAAAGGTCGCCCAAGCAAGGTCATCCGTCTCTCCAACAACTTCATTGTTATTTTGAAACTTGTTGTTTATTGGTTATATCAAAAGTCAAATTTCTCTGATCCCTTTGTTATCTGGTGAGTCTTATCGTGTACAAGGTAATGTCTGAATTTATGCTTTGCAAGTCTCAGAACAATTTGCCCACTGTTCCATACACAACGACATTTTCACCATTGTAAAGGACAAAATCACCTTTTTAATACAAGTTTATTTCTGCGACTGTGCCAATTTTCGGTTGGTTTCTTTATTAATTTGTTTGTCTTGTATATGTGTTTGTTGATAATTCAATGGAACAGCTCAATTATTGTGTATACTGTTTTAAATTGTTTTGAAGCAATAAAGTTCCATTTAAAAAGTCAAAAGCATGTGTATGGAGTTAGTAGGATTTTTTATTTATTTATTTATTTTTTTGAGGGGAGGGGGATGGCTGCTTTGCATGTGTTTTGACATAATTTTGTATTGTTTACAGTTTTCTGGGATTTTTTCATGGAATGTTATTGCTTTTTGCACCTTTGATGTTTGAACTTCCGCGGATGGAGAGGGTGCACAAGAACTTATTATAAATTATTATTATCATTATTATTGTACAGATTGAGAAAGTGTTCTTACCGGCAAGCCACTGGGAAGAGTAAAGTCATTCTGGCTGTCACCGTCGAACGTTCCGCACAGACCACAGGTGTTGTTCCAATACTGGTAAGGAACGATAACTTCAACCGCAGTTTTGCCATCCCACTGGACGGAAAGCTGGAAACTGGTTGTCAATATCTGCAGATGCCAAATATAATATTAATTATGTAATAATGGATTTATCTGGGCAAATTTCATGTTTTTGTTTTTTTTTAAGAACGCAAGACTTATATAGTCTATAGTTTACTGCCCCCAGGCTAAAATCACTGGCCTCCAGACTGCTCAGAAAGTACTAAGAAGGTATTGAATATTGAGTGGGTGTGTTGACATTGAATTATTTGGGTCATTAAAATAAATAAAAAAGTACTTCTGCCTGGGGCAGCCAGCATTCCTTCTGGTTTGTGTATGATCACAATAAGACCACTGTTTGGAGAAGGAATAACATGGAAGTAACAGGTGTGAGTTGCCAGATAAAAATGATGTTTTATTAAATGAAGCTTTCCAGTGGCTTCTTATATAGCGCCCATGCATCACTCAGTGACGCTCAAGGCAGTTTTTCCTGCAAGGTTATGGGACTACGTTTTTAATTACGAGACCTACTCCTTTTACATAGCACCATGTAATTACAAAATGCTGTAATAAAAATAGCTAAAGAACAAAATTTCTTACCACATCAGTACCGCTCAGCCTGATGTTGACACCATCAGCACGCACGAGAGGCAGCATCACGGTAACACCATCAACACGAACCTCCTTCTTCTGGCGTAAGGCATATGTTACATTGCCAAGTTCCACTACCACCTCCTGAGTGCGGGAAACTCTGTCAGACGGTAACCTCTTCACATTGGTCACAGTCACATGGAAGGAAGGCTCAGTGGAGTGTTTACAATCTCTGACCAGAGTGTAGTCACACACGCCTTGGAAATGATACTTGCGACCATCGAAAGTGATGTAGTGCGGATCTCCCCATGCAGTACACACACCAGGAGCTACAGAAGATATTGATGAAAGAATATATCATTTTTGTTTTTAAATTTATTATATTTACAAAACTGAGAGTCATTGCTGTCATAAAGGGTTTGGATCTTAGATTAATATTTGAGGAGGTATTGTTGAAATGATTTTCCTCTGGTGAAGTGTGAACCTTGCTGTTGCCCCTGTTGGTGATAGTGGTTGTCTGTTCTGCCTAAATATGTTTTTTTACAGGGCGGGTATTTGTTGACAATGTTTGTGGTAAGACAACCTTATAGAGGTGCTTGTCACGTGTTCCTTGTTGTCACTCACTGGCTTTGTCTTTATACAATTTAAACACTAGTACATATTGTATTTTTTCAGTCAAAGTTACTTTCCATGGATTTTATCATGAAGTACAAAAATAAATGTGAATTTTTAATTGAGTAATTGCATACACATAGTAATGAATCTTTTAACATAGAAGGATAAATTTTTATTTCCAACATGCTCTGAATAAGTTAACTTGAGTATTCAAGAATGAAGTTCTACAATTGAAGCATTTCATACTCACCTCTTGAACAGTTTCGACCGTCTCCTGTGAACCCGTCAATGCAGTAGCAATCCCTGACACCATTCTTGGGGATGCATCTCGCGAACTCATCGCACCCGTAGTCTTGACACTGTAGTTGGCCTCCACTACAGACGCACTTTTGGGAACAGTCAGTCGCTAGCCAAGTTTCTCCAGTCTTAAAAACATCAGTTAAAATTGTTATTAGAATCAATGACTGATGTACCTCTTCTAAAACAAAACCTCCCCATGACATACCATAACAGTGGCTTCTTATAAACATGATATATCGCTCATATCCCTCACTCAGAGACACTGGCGCTCAAATATTCAGAAATTTTCCTGCAAGGTTTGTTGAGCTACATTTTTGGATTATTAGACCTGTTCCTTCACATATCAGTATACTGCCAATCAAACACGGAACACTTGGGCAAACCCCTTCTCTTTACGAGAAGTGCACAGGTTCTTTTTATGTGCATTACATAGCACACAGGACCTACATGTACGGCTTGACGTACTATCCAAAGGACACAGCAATAATGGTTAAGTGCCAGTGCTCTGCTGAACAGAAACACCAGTGATTGAGCCCCTGCTCTTAGCAGCGCGGCTATGACACCCAAAATATATATTTGGCTTCCTCTTACCTGTATATAAATCCCATCTTCCAGCAGACAACCACACTGCGATTCTTCAATACAGCGTCCCCCGTCCAAGAAAGTCCCGTTCGGGCATCGGCAACCTTCTAGGCAGGGCTCTGTGCATGTGGCAGCACTATTTCTGTCAACACATGTTGGTGGGCAAGCTGTTGCACATTCGTCATACACCTTGCCTTCTTCACAATCAAGACCTGGTGGATATTAAGTAATAGTACTACTACTGACTTCTAATGGATATGTATTTGTTTGTACTTATTTTATGCCTCTGAAGAAGATCCGGTTCGGATCGAAAGCTAAGGCCATCTACCCTATTTCTTATAATACTGAGTTTTTATATAGTGCTTTATCAAACCTGTTTTGCACATCACATCACTCAGCATTTTTTCCTGCCAGATATGCGGAGCTATTTTTTAAAGTATGAGACCTATTCCTTTACATAGCATCTTGTAATGGTTTACAAGGTGCTGCAGCGCAATATGCTGCTGAACAGACAAGGATGGAACACTGAGGTGAAACCCTTTCTTTTAACAATTTTAAGTGCACTGTTTTTTTTTAATGCATTACACAACACAAAGGACCTAAGCTTAACTTGATATCTGAAAAAAAGAAATAATGGTTACGTGTATGTGTCTTGCTTTAGAACACAAGTGTCACGATCAGTTGGAAACACCAGAGCTTGAATCCGAAGTTCTGATCCGCTCTGCTTCAACACACCATAGAATGATCTGTGTGAATTTTGATTCAACTAGTTTTTGGTCTTTTTGCTGGCATAAATTTTGCATTCATTTACAGGGAAGTAAGTTTGATTTCTGTTTGCGTTGTACTATAAGCAGGCATTTCAATCAAACTAACTTCCCTGACATGCCACTCACATAGGTTTTTTTTTATTTGACAATAGTCAAACTTACCACACTTTGGACTGGCCCCTCTCCAATCACCTGGGGTGCCTCCAGCCCTCCGGCAGGCATCTGCATAGCTATTCAGATTGTCACATAATAGTTCATCATCAGGTAGAGTTGCACACAGATCATACAGACAAGAAGAGTAGTATGGCGATGGGTCCACAAAGTCCTGGCACGACCGGAAAGGTCCTGTGAAAAAAAATATGAATCAATCTCAAATTAAAAGAGATTTATTTACTACACAAGGTACTTTTGATTTAATTCAGAAACAAGAGTATCACATCCTTATAAGGCTGAAATGTTACACGGCACTTAACAGTTGTATGGCTTCAGACTGGCAACCTCTAACAAAGATATTGACAAAATAGGGAGACTGCCGACATAGGCAGCTACGTGTAGATAGCTCAGTTGGTAGAGCGCTGGCACGTTAATCCGGAGGTTGTTGGTTCGAATTCCACTCTAGTCAATTCTTTGTTCAACCCCAAAATTCATTTCAAAATTTACTCAGTCAGTTTCCCTTGTGGTTTATATTGATAATTTTAAGAAGACTTGCTAGGGACATTGGGTGCTTCCAGCTGATCTTCCCGACCTAATGAGAGGTAGACAGGGATGGGCAATCTTCAACATGATTCCGACCTCGGTCGACTAGAGAGAGAGAGAAGAAGACTTAAAACTATCAAGTTATAAACCACAACGACAAACTGACAGGGACACAATTTAATATCGAAATATTACTCATAAATACCTAAGACAGTTTTGCTATTCCTATTGGTGGAGAACGCGTCACATGGGGGTGTTTAAACCTTTGATAATGGCCAGTAAAACGTGTTGAAACATGGGCGTGACACGTGAGCTTGCACCTGTGCTTACAAGACAGTTTCTTCATTCCTATTGGTCGAGAGCAATGGCCGGGACAGTTGTGCCAGCTCACGCGATATGCGCACGCGCACAGCATTCCCTTATAAGGAGTTGTTTACCTGGGACCTTATCATTTCATAGCTGGAGGGGTGTTGTGTTGAAAGAAACCATCAAAGTGTGTAGAATCGGTTTTCCTCAACTTCGTCTCGGTAAAATTATCAAGAACCAAGCCTCGGCGGGTTTAAACCACTAGTTGAAAACCTCTTCACCACACATCGATTCCCTTGTTTAAATTTTACCAAGTCAGTTTTAACCCTTGTTTAAACCCTACAGGTTCATTCATGATTTAAGGTATGTGATTTCTAAATCAATGTAACCCCTGGCATTATGATCTTCTCCAATGTTTTCTCCGATACTCATTTTCAAACAAGGTGA
Source organism: Asterias amurensis (assembly GCF_032118995.1). NCBI lineage: Eukaryota > Metazoa > Echinodermata > Asteroidea > Forcipulatida > Asteriidae > Asterias > Asterias amurensis. Next base: position 19,152,635 of record NC_092653.1, on the reverse strand, counting down.
ATTAACTTTGTCCTGAACAGAATATCTGCTGGCTCTCTCTGACTACATGTAACTTTGACAAAGTCCCTTAGAACAGGGGCTAGAGGCAGGGAAGGAACCAATAAGCCAACCTGAATGTACTAAATGATACAAATCATCTTACCAGACTCCTCTATGAATATGTAGCACAGATCTCTTGCCTCCAGATACAGGTCTGAAGTTTCATCATCACAGGGGTTTGGTTCATCAACACCAAAATCACACTCCTCAGGATTCAGTACCCAGCTATTTCCAAAATCAAATGTACTAGATGTCTGTAGGAAAAGTAATATTGAACAGTGTCAGTATATAATATAAATTGATATATCAAACATTAACTGCTCACTACAGGAAAGCTCCATTAAAGAATAAGGCCAGAATAAAACATCCTTTTCATCTTGACCAACTCACACCTGTTATCTCCTTGTAATTACTTTGCCAAACAGTGAACTCTTACCGTTTTATTGGATCATGAACAAGGCAGTACACGTAGTATTGCTCACTGTCCCAGCTGCTGTGGCAGATTAACTGCTCATGCATTAAGTTGGATGACCCAAGTAATTTAATGTAAACACACCCACTCATTGAAAAGGAGAAAAAACTTTCAAATTTTGCTGGCCCAACTCAGAAAGTCTTTGATGGAACTTTCCGTAAACCGTAATTTAGAAATACTCAATGCAAGATAATATATTCATAAGTAAATTAACCTATATGGCAACAAACTGCAGGATAGTTAGTTTACCCGACACATTTATATATGTACTGACTCTTTGCACAATGCAGAGTGTACCTCCGCACACTGATGAGCATCTCCCAGTGTTACAAATTTTTGTAGTCAACTCCTTTGCATCATTTTGACTCATACTTTGCAACCTTTTTTAACAAAGACCTAACTTTTCGTTTCAAGATAAATTTACAAAAAGTGATAATGGGCTGATAATTTTACCCTAGCCGAGCAGTCCATAACAGGTTTTCAAGGACAAGAATGGATTCTTACCAGTGTACCATCCGGCATGGTGAAATCATTTGACTTGTCTCCGTCAAATGTTCCACATAATCCACAGGTCCTATTCCAGTAGCTGGAGGGTAGGGTTATTTCAGTGGCATAGCCACGGTCGTATTTGATGATCAGTCCAAAATTTGTGGCAATTTCCTACAGGAAAAAAATGCATTCAAGAACTAATTTTAAAATAGAATTCTTCAGAACTGTGTCCCTGCAGTACATGTATACCGGAGGGAGGAATACCGGAGGGCCCAGTGAAAAACCTGGCATACGTGTACATGTTTACAAGAAAACCAACCCATAAACTCACAAACAGCCTTAGCCTGGTATCGAACCAGGCAAGCCAGGTGAGAAACAATAATAATATCAAAGTCTTATATAGCGCACGTATCTACCAAACAAGGTACTCAAGGTATATACAAACTTTCAGAAAGATAGGTTATTGAAGTGATAAATTCTGAGACCCAATTACATGTATGTAGCACCTAAAGGATTTACAAGGTGCTACGGCGCATACAGCAGCCACAGCCAGGAACACCAGGGCGAACCCCTTCTCTTTTCGATAAGTGCACTGGGTTCTTTTACATGTGTTGCACAACACATGGGACCAAAGGCTTTACGTCCCATCTAAAGGACAAAGCAATGGTTAAGTGTCTTGCTTAAAGACAAAAGTGACAAGGCTGGGGATTCGAACCCACACTCTGCTGATCAGAAACACCAGAGTTTGAATTTGGTGTTCTTAATCGCATGGCTATGACGCTTCCGAAACAAGCGCCTTACGCACTACTAGCAACCCATGCCACGGCCGATACCTAGATTACTTTACAAGACAATATCTAAAAATATAAACTCTGCCATTCCATTGAATTTTTTTTTCACTAATCTGTATTTTTGCACTGAAGAAATATTGACAAATATTTACAAGCAGACTATCTGTTTCAATTGAGAAATCACTGAGATCCAAATGCCCCCTTCCAATAAAAAAATAAAATACTGAGTATTAAGTACTTACCAAATAAGCCCCAGCATCTCTAACTACGACCTCGGATGAGTGTTGAACGGGGAGTGCCACTGTCACCCCATCGAGTCGGAACTCACCCCCTCTGAGGAACAGAAACACTGCACCCATGTACTCCAAACTCAGCTCCTGTAGGTACGAGACTCGGTCCGAGGGCTTCCTCTTGTTGTTCTTGACACTCAGGTGGAAGGACGGAAGGGAGGATGTGTTCAAACAGTCTCTAATCAGGGTGTATTCACAAGACCCTTGGAAGTCATACATGAGGCCATCGAAGGTAATGTAGTGAGGATCCCCCCAAACTACGCATACTCCAGGACCTGAAGATAGGATCAAAGGAAACAGTATTTTAGACATTGCATTGTGAGGTATCAATATATATTTGGTTTGCGGTAACACCATGTGTGTATCTACTTGCCAGGTAGAGTTTGTTCTTAGAGAACTCTCTTGCTTTATTCTATTACAGACTACCGCGGAGTAGATGTTCGGGGGTTCGGCATGTTCAGTTCGGAGACTTCTCAGTTCTGAAAAGAACTGTCCTGCTTTTTTAAATATTACCCCGGCGGATGGTATAGAAAATAGGCTGGGACATATAGGCTGTACATATGTACATTAGGTTATAGGATCGTGATTAACTGTACTGATCAAAGTAATCGTGTAAAGTTGAGAATCGTTTTCTGAGTGCACCTTTCAACAATTTCTTGGTAAAATTAGGGTATGTTGAGCCTTATAATTAGAAACAGTGTGATATTTTCAGGTACTGTTTAATTTTACAATCAATAATGTTTGGGCTAAGTACGCTAACTGCAGGCATACAATAGAATTTTTTTTTTTCGTTGTACAGTTGTGTACTGAAATTGTACACTTCAAAATTTGATTTTGCCTTTTTTATCGAACAACATCTGCTCTCGTGTTTTTAACTGCCGTTGTGCTCGATGCCCGTATTGAGAGTCTTTTCTGTCTCTTTCTTTCAGTACCTCTTCCACTCCCTCTTTCTCTCCCCCCAGCCCATTCCTTCCCCTTCACCCCAGTGCTTCTTGTCTGATTGTCTACATATTTGGCCATGGCACTTTGTAAACCATTACATGGTGCTATGTTAAGGAAAAACACTTCAAAATTCAAAAAGTAGCTCTGTATACCTTGCAGGAAAAAAAAGGACTGCTTTGAGACACTAATCAGGTGTTACAAAGCCCTATATATGAAAACTACAAACTTATTTGATTATTTATTATTACCATTTATTTTTCTGAGGAACAGAAAGCCAGGTTAGATCTGGTCCCAATTTCATGGCAATGTTGACTGCAGTTCTGCACTTAAACTCATAATAACCACAATTAGGTGCCTGAAGCCCAGTCTGTGGCAAGCAGCGCTGTGAAATTTGGCCCAGACTGTAAGCAGAGTTGGTGCCTACCATATCTACAGGCTTCAGGAACCAAAACTGACATTAAACATGAATGTATGGCGTCATACCTTGAATGCAACCACCTTCCCCGTCACTAATGTAGCCTTCTAAACAGTAGCAGTCTCGCACACCACCTTTAATTGTACACTCAGAGTTTTGCGGACAGGAATATGTACTGCAGAAGAAGCTGCCAGAATCACAGGTACACCTTCGTCCACAGTTCTCATCTATCACTGTACCTCCAGACTTAAACAAAAATAACAACAACAACAATTCTTGAAACTGTCATCTAGAGGAACTTTTGAAAAGAGGAGTTTTTTAAAGTTTGAATAAATAATTTCCTCGGTGGAAAAAAAAGCATCACTCCTTTTGGTACTTGATACTTTTAGGCCAGCCTCCTCATTAACCCCCTCTACTACAATAATCCACACAGGAAGCAGATTCTGCAACTCACACTAAAGTGCAATTCATGCCCTTTACTACATGTTGCCGAGGAAAGGATTTTTGGAGAGTATCATGCGGAAAAAGTGGACAAGATTTTGGTCGTCGCACCAAGCTCTCTGCTGGAGCCCAACTGTTTACGTTTGTACATGGTTTGCGTGCAGTCAGCACAAAAGACATCCTGGAACTTGCAGGTGTGATATTATCTACATAAAGCAGCAAGATCTTATTTTCCTGCTGTGTTTACAAGATAAGATTAGTTCTTCAGGCTGGTTATTTCAAATGCATGTCAGCCATGACTGTCGTCCTGAATTGCCCACATGGCACTTAGTTGCGATCGTGTGATATTTTTGTGACATTAAGAACAGTTTGTTCTTTGACTGGAAACAATATGGATATATAAATTGCCACAGCAGATACTATCAATGTGGAATAGAACCATTGCAAATCATGGCGTCTCCTGTCCGCCATTTATGGGGTCAAAATGTGCACAAAAGGATGGTACACATTTACGCACCAATGCGAGTGTAAACACGTGTACCATCCTTTTGTGCATGTTTTAAACCCTAAAATGGCAGACATACTTGTACATGTAAGACAGCATACATGTACCAGTGCCCTGCATGTTGTGCAATGGGTCTAGAGTCTTCCAAGTCAAACTGACTTACCGGAATATAGCTGCCATCGGTCATTATACACCCACAGTTCTGAGGCTCCCTACAGCGGCCATTGCCATCCTGTAGTTGGCCATCTGGGCACAGGCATGACTCAACGCAGGTCAATGGGCAGTTAGCTTGTTGGTTGAATCCTGTGGTACAAGATGGCTGACAGGCACTGGCACAAGCATCGTATATCAACCCTTCTGGGCATGTGAAACCTGGTTGTGTCAAAAAACATTCACATTCTCAGTTCTTTTGTTTCATTATTTATGTTTCTGGAAACGAATGAACAGGCCCTTACAAGAAAGTGTTTGTTTCTTTACAAACTTGATGCAATTTCGGGCATCCGACAAACACTAAAGCAGGAAACTGAGCCTTCTCCAATGCAGGCCTGCAGCCGATTTCACAAAACTTTACACAACTGCATTTGTCCACTTGCGCAAGGTTTATGGCGCAAGTTGCGCAAAGTTTCAAGAAATCGGCTGCTGGCCATGGGGAATTCACTACCCGATAGCTGCAGAAAAGTACACTCATCCACTTGAACAATCCAAGAAAATTGCTGAAAACCATTGTTTTATCGACAGTGATGTTTTATTTTGGGCCATCTTTAGTTTTGATTTTAAACCTGTGTTGGACACTAGTGTTTGCAACTTCTGGAAATGGCATTCTATAAATGCCAGCATATTGTATTATTATTCAATCAATCAATCGTTAAATTTATAAGGCCCCAATGCAACAGTCTATGTTCAATTATTTCTCGGATTCCGAGGACCAGTTAGCACACAAAATCCAAACGTCTTATTTTCCGAGAGGAAAAAAGTTAAGAATCCAAACATCAAATTTTCCAAAAGCAAAAGAGTCGGATAACTCACTTGAATCATTCAAGACATTGCTGATGTGTGAAAACGGTTGTTTCATTGACAGTGGTATTTTATTTTGGTTCATCGTTGATTTTGATCTTAGAGTAGCTATTTTAGAAGCACTTTGCAGCTTCTGGAAAAGACATTCTACTATTCATAATTTCTCAGCCTCAGAGGTCAAGTAAGCAACTCTAAGGGGGTGTCTTAGCACACAAATTCCAAAAGAGAAAAATTGAAAAAAAAAAACATCAAATTTTCCAGAAGCAAAAGAGTTGGATAACCGATTAAAGTAGGAATAATATCCTACCAGCACAAATGATCTTATGAGAAAACTTTCTTCTTACCGCACTGTGGTACATGACTTCTCCATTCAATGACGGGTCCACCGGCAGAACGACATGCCTGCGCATACTCTGCCACACTGTCACAAAGGTAATCTTCATCAGGGAGTGATGCGCAAAGATCATAAACACAAGCATCATAGAAGGGCTGTGGGTCGACGAATGAATCACACATACCCAGCCACACTGTACCCAAAACAAAAAAGAAACAATTGTCAACAAACCTTTTGGGGTCGTTTTTTTCTTCGAAAGATCAATTGCGGTTTGAGTTTATAAGTTTGAATGCTTTTTTGTTACAGAGTAGGTAACAATTCACTTATAGGAATATTTCAAATATTTCATATTATTTTAAAGACAAAGTAGAGAATTGGTAACTATTGAGAAACAAGGATAGGATTCAATTCCAGAGATCACTCATCTGTTTTTCATTAAGTAGATCACCCATTAACACCTGTCCCGAGTTTACCTACAGTGTATGACAAACTCGGGTCGGTACCATTTAGGGAAACAACTGTTTTTAACAAGATCTTTCTTATATGATCAAAACTTCATGAGGTCTTTGTGGTTTAGGGTGCCACTGCTTGGGAGTTTACTGACACAAACATCTACAACATTCTACTGGCTCTCGCTTATAGTGTAAAGTATTGGGAAAAAGTGTTGAATGCTATCATGTAAGCAACTTTAAATCATAAAAATTTACCAAATATCTCTGAGGATGAGAATCGCTGGCTTTGTGGAAGTGGGTCCCAAGGTGAAAGTTTAAGGTACAATTACTTTACTGATAACAGTTTTACTTTACTGAGTCACAGTGAAACCGGTGAGAAGAATTCAGAGATTTGGGTTAAAGGGAAATTCACATAATGTTATTGCTTTAAAGGCAGTGGACACTATTGGTAATTACTCAAAATAATTGTTAGCATAAAACCTTTCTTGGTGACGAGTAATGGGAGAGGTTGATAGTATAAAACATTGTGAGAAACGGCTCCCTCTGAAATGCCATAGTTTTTTAGAAATAAGTAATTTTCCATGAATTTGATTTCGAGACCTCAGATTTAGAACTTGAGGTCTCGAAATCAACCATCTAAACGCACACAACTTCGTGTGACAAGGGTGTGTTTTTCTTTCATTATTATCTCGCAAGATCGATGACCGATTGAGCTCAAAATTTCACAGGTTTGTTATTTTATGCATACATGTATGTTGAGATACACCAACTGTGAAGGCTAGTCTTTGACAATTACCAATAGTGTCAATGGCCTTTAAAAAAAAACACAGCATAAACTTGCTGAAAATTTCACAGGCTGTTTTGATGGTGCGTTCTGAAAGTTTACTTTGCCAACCACAAATGAATATTTTACTCTTTTCCCTCATTACAGCTGTAGAAATTCCCTTTTACAAGTATCCTTTGACAATAATCCCTTCCCACCGTACCTTCATAATCCAGAATTGGACTGCAGAGACGAGATGCGTTGACAAATTTATCACCTTCACAAGGATCGGGCGTCTGTGGCACAGTGTTGCATTCGTTGGAATTAGCCAACCAGCTTTGACCAAACTCATTAACATTGGTGACCTAGTGAGATACAAAATATTCTCAAGTTGAAGTATTCTCAATCCATAGTGTAGAGGAAACGTTGGGTATTACAGATAAATTGCTCAATTAAAGAATTTCTGAGTTATTCTATGCTCTTTCTTTAAAGGCAGTGGACACTATTGGTATTTACTCAAAATAATTATTAACATAAAAACCTACTCGGTTACGAATAATGGGGAGCTGTTGATAGTATAAAACATTGTGAGAAACGGCTCCCTCTGAGGTAACATAGTTTTTGAGAGAGAAGTAATTTTTCACTAATTTGATTTTGAGACCTCAGATTTAGAATTTGAGGTCTCGAAGTCAAGCATCTGAAAGCACACAACTTTGTGAGACAAGCGTGATTTTTCTTTCATTAATATTTCGCTATTTCGATGACGGATTGAGCTCAAATTTTCACAGGTTCGTTATTTTATGCATATGTTGAGATACAGCCAGTGAGAAGACTGGTCTTTGACAATAACCAATAGTGTCCAATGTCTTTAATGGATCTTTCCTGTAATTAAATTCAAACACACATTCTGCTATAAAAGAACAGATGAATGAATAAATCCATGAGCTTGCAAGACTGCCTCCGAGTTTGTAAGACTGCCTGCAAGCTTGTAAGACTGCCTGCAAGCTTGCAAGACTGTCTGCAAGCTTGCATGACTGCCTGCAAGCTCACAAGACTGCCTTCAAGCTTGCAAGACTGCCTGCAAGCTTGCAAGACTGCCTGCAAGCTCGCAAGACTGCCTTCAAGCTCGCAAGACTGCCTGCAAGCTTGCAAGACTGCCTGCAAGCTTGCAAGACTGCCTGCAAGCTTGCAAGACTGCCTGCAAGCTCGCAAGACTGCCTGCAAGCTTGCAAGACTGCCTGCAAGCTTGCAAGACTGCCTCCAAGCTTGCAAGACTGCCTGCAAGCTCGCAAGACTGCCTGCAAGCTTGCAAGACTGCCTGCAAGCTTCGAGACTGCCTAGAAGCTCGCAAGAATGCCTTCAAGCTTGCAAGACTGCCTGCAAGCTTGCAAGACTGCCTGCAAGCTTGCAAGACTGCCTGCAAGCTTGCAAGACTGCCTACAAGCTTGCAAGACTGCCTGCAAGCTTGCAAGACTGCCTGCAAGCTCGCAAGACTGCCTGCAAGCTTGCAAGACTGCCTGCAAGCTTGCAAGACTGCCTGCAAGCTCGCAAGACTGCCTGCAAGCTCGCAAGACTGCCTGCAAGCTTGCAAGACTGCCTGCAAGCTTGCAAGACTGCCTGCAAGCTTGCAAGACTGCCTGCAAGCTTGCAAGACTGCCTGCAAGCTTGCAAGACTGCCTGCAAGCTCGCAAGACTGCCTTCAAGCTTGCAAGACTGCCTGCAAGCTTGCAAGACTGCCTGCAAGCTTTGAGACTGCCTAGAAGCTCGCAAGACTGCCTGCAAGCTTGCAAGACTGCCTGCAAGCTTGCAAAAGACTGCATGCAAGCTTGCAAGACTGCCTAGAAGCTTGCAAGACTGCCTGCAAGCTCGCAGAAAAGCCTGCAAGCTCGCAAGACTGCCAGCAAGCTTGCAAGACTGCCTGCAAGCTCGCAAAACTGTCTGCAAGATCGCAAGACTGCCCCAAGCTTGCAAGACTGCCTGCAAGCTTGCAAGACTGCCCAAAGCTTGCAAGACTGCCAGCAAGATCGCAAGACTGCCTGCATAATTGCAAGACTGCCTGCAAGCTTGCAAGACTGCCTGCAAGCTCGCAAGACTGCCTGCAAGCTCGCAGAAAAGCCTGCAAGCTCGCAAGACTGCCAGCAAGCTTGCAAGACTGCCTGCAAGCTCGCAAAACTGTCTGCAAGATCGCAAGACTGCCCCAAGCTTGCAAGACTGCCTGCAAGCTTGCAAGACTGCCCAAAGCTTGCAAGACTGCCAGCAAGATCGCAAGACTGCCTGCATAATTGCAAGACTGCCTGCAAGCTTGCAAGACTGCCTGCAAGCTCGCAAGACTGCCTGCAAGCTTGCAAGACTGCCTTCAAGCTTGCAAGACTGCCTGCAAGCTTGCAAGACTGCCTGCAAGCTTGCAAGACTGCCTAGAAGCTCGCAAGACTGCCTAGAAGCTCGCAAGACTGCCTAGAAGCTCGCAAGACTGCCTGCAAGCTTGCAAGACTGCCTGCAAGCTTGCAAGACTGCCTGCAAGCTTGCAAGACTGCATGCAAGCTTGCAAGACTGCCTAGAAGCTTGCAAGACTGCCTGCAAGCTCGCAGAAAAGCCTGCAAGCTCGCAAAACTGTCTGCAAGATCGCAAGACTGCCTGCAAGCTTGCAAGACTGCCTGCAAGCTTGCAAGACTGCATGCAAGCTTGCAAGACTGCCTAGAAGCTTGCAAGACTGCCTGCAAGCTCGCAGAAAAGCCTGCAAGCTTGCAAGACTGCCTGCAAGCTTGCAAGACTGTCTGCAAGATCGCAAGACTGCCCCAAGCTTGCAAGACTGCCTGCAAGCTTGCAAGACTTCCAGCAAGATTGGGAGACTGGCTGTAAGCTCGCAAGACTGCCTGGAAGCTCACAAGAATGCCTGCAAGCTTGCCTTAAGTCATATATTTGAAACATTGCCTTCAAGCTTGCCAAATTTTTGAGGCAAGGTTGCAGACATTCTTGTTAGCGATGTACCTACAGGATCTAAGTTAATAAACATTCTGTACTCACCAGGCCACCATTTGGTGTGGTGAAATCGTTTTCTTGATTATCGTCGAATGTTCCACACATGCCGCATACTGTCCTCCCAAGCCATTGGGGTATCTTGACCTCAACAGTATTCTTACCATCCCATCTTACAGTCACATCAAACAATGTAGTAAGAATCTGTCATAGTAAACGCAATGACTATTCTTCATAAATGAGATTTTTAAAAACATCACAGGAATTTATCAGAGATAGGTTAGAGAGTTGCACTCCAAACAGCAATACCCACATCACCGGTGAGTGCCTTTTTCACAGTTGTCCTGATGATGTGCAGTCTCTTAAAGATTTAGACAATCTGCCCACACAATAGCTACTTGACACCAATCGCATCGTTCAATAAGGGAATAAAAGGGGAGCGACGAGTTCCTTAACTGCCGTTTAAAACCGGCAGGATCATGGATGTGCGATAAAGGCCCGAGCCAAAGGTGAGGGCCTTTATTGCACAGCCATGACCCTTCAAGGTTTCAAACGGTAGTTTAAGAACGAGTCACTACTCCTTTACTCCCATTCATAAATGCCGTTTTGGTTAAAAGGCCTAATAAAGTAAGCAACTGTGTCAACTTGTTTGTTTTCAGACACCCATGAGCTCTGTACGTGTGTTGCATTTTTATGACTGAGACGAAGATGCATTCGTGCTTAATTAGTCTTGCTGCAAGTTGTTTCTTGTTTTCCTTTCACATACAGCACGGTCAACTCACCAACAGCGCCCGCATCGCCCGTAACGAGAAACGTCTTGCACCAAGACTAGCACGTAGTATGCATCTAAACTTATCCGAAAACAACCGGTCATAAACAGCTCCAGCTGGTCACTATCAACCATTTAAACACCCCCTCGTGGCGGGCTCTCCACCAATAGGAACAGCGAAACTGTCCGAGGTATTAATGAATCGTAGTTTAATCTGAGACATTGAAAATAGAGATACAGGTATTTATTTATTATAAATGAATGCTCACCACATAGGCACCAGCATAGATGATCCTCACGCCATCTGGGCTTACAATGGGCAATGCTTGGGCAAACCCATTCACCCTAACCTCACCCTCAGTAAGCAGAGAGTACACCGTCCCGGTCAGGTTCAGAGTAAGCTCCTGGATTCGAGACACTTTATCAGAGGGTTTCCTCTTGGCGTTCCGGCTGACGAGGCTGAAGTTGGGTACCTGGTCTAGCTTGAGACCCTCGATGCAGGTATCAGTCAGGAGGGTGTAGTCGCAGTCACCCTGGAAGTCATATCTCTTGCTGTCAAAGGTGATGTAGTGAGGGTCACCCCATATGGTACAGGCAGCATACACTGAATCAAGTCAAAGTTATATCAAACGTGTAAGGGGTCAAGGGTTGGTGAATTTAATAGCATTTCTTTTTCATTTGAAGTAGTAACGGTAAGTTTTGATGCGCATTTAGCATGTTTAGAAGTAAAAAATATCTTAGTCATTTTATGGTTTGTACTACAAGTGATAGATACCGAACACATTCATTCTGAATGTTTTTTAATAGAAATTCTTTGTTCCTCCTTTTATATTCTGCTTATTCTTTGTGGGTGTTTGAAAACTAGCTCGTAAGGGTGTTAAAATATACCTTGCATGTGTTAATTCTTTTGTGATTACTCTTTTCTGGAAGTTAGTAGCCTTATCAGTAAAAAGTTATAAATGCTTTACATAAGGTCCCTACAAGAATCAAAGGCCTAAAGACTGTAGGTTGCAAAGAGCACTGTAATAATAGACTTACTGACAAAGACAACATTTTAAACAATTTACAAGGAAAAATATAAAAAAAAAGGAAACATCTTAAGTTGGAAAAGATTAGTTAAATCTTCAAGAGGAGAAGATTGGTAAAATCATTAAAAAAAATACTAACAACTAGAATAAGGAGATTCATAACGTCCTAAAAAGGAGAACATTTTCACAAAGAGCAGACTAGTAACATCTTAAAGGCAGTGGACACTATTGGTAATTACTCCAAAAAAATATTAGCATAAAACCTTACTTGGTGACGAGTAATGGGGAGAGGTTGATGGTATAAAACATTGTGAGAAACTGCTCCCTCTGAAGTAACATAGTTTTCTACAAATTTGATTACGAGACCTCAGATTTAGAACTTGAGGTCTCGAAATCAACCATCTAAACGCACACATCTTTCATTATTATCTCGCAAGTTCGACGACCGATTGAGCTCAAATTTTCACAGGTTTGTTATTTTATGCATATGTTGAGATACACCAACTGTGAAGGCTAGTCTTTGGCAATTACCAATAGTGTCCACTGCCTTTAAACAGGAGATTAGTTTTATCTTATTAGTAACATCTTTTACAGGAAAAGATTAGTAACATCTGAAAATAGAGAATTAAAATATATTGAAAAAAGAGTAGATTAGTAAAACATTTTGAAAGAGTGACATCTTAAAAAAAAGTAGATTAGTAACAACTTAAAAAAAATGAGATTAGTAACATCTGTACTTACAATATTCACAGTTAGGACCACCTCTGCCTGGTTCACATGTATGAAATCTAGCAACCAGACTCGTCTCCCCAGTGGCTGGATATACCAATCGTATCTCATAGTACTCATGCCCTTCCAGGGGCGCCACGTCATACACCCCCATGTGACTGGATAACACCGAGTGATTGGTCCAATGCTCACTCCCATAGATCCTCTTTTGGACGGTTATTGCATTCAAGTTGGTGTCGTCCTCCCACGTTATCGTCAGGGAAGATGCTCGGGAGTTCTGAATGCCGATGTTAAATGGCGCCCTCATTGTTGAGTCTGGGTGTTAGAAAGGGTGGAAATCAAAGTTGAGTCATTTATATTATATAAATATTATTAGGTTTGTGATTGAAAAAAACAAATCTTTTTTTTGGGTGCTGTTACATCTTACATTTGTTTCACGTTAACAGTAGCCTATATACAAGGCACAGGCATTATAACTTCACAGAATGATTGCACAAATACCACATTGAACGTGTTGTACAGAACAATCTTTTTGTACCTTCTCAGCATATGTAGGAAAGGAAACAAGTTCAATGTTTTCTAGACTTGCCCGAAGACAACAAAATTAAGCAGAAACTGCAGGGTACAAATGTCGTTTGAGTTTTCTTTTAAATGTATAAGAAAGATAGCTAAAAATAAAGTTCTCTTTTTGATCTTTTAATCTGTCAGATTTGTAGCGTCATGTTCTGCTTTATCCCCCCCCCCCCCCCACTGCAACACTTTGATACTGAGTTGAAATGCCAATTTGACAAGACTAGCGTGTTATGATCGAGCGGTCTAGTTCACTAGACCCAAGCTCTGGTGATGTCAACAGCAGACTGTGGGTTCAAATGCAAGTCATGACAATTGTTCCCTTGAGCTAGACACTAAACCTAATTGTTTTGTTAAAAAATGAGAAGGTACATGTGGTGCATTCTGTTCTACCAGCCTGGCTCCTAGTGGATGATACCCATGCCTACATCCTTATGGACAGTGAAGGGGCAACTCTGTTTCAGCACCAGGAGTACAGTGGTAACTTGCCCCTGCATGGTGACAGCTGATTTAGGTTGACAGCCCAACAGTTGCCCTCACCTGAAAGTGGCCATCCGGTCAAGTGATGTTAAAGAAAATCTCAATAGAAAAAACATAAAAAACTCTGGTCATAAACTTACCAACTCCACATTCGGATGGGCTCCCGTATCCCCTAATGCATGTTCTGATGGTATCTGGTATTGTATACACACTACTATCATCACTGGCCCTCTGCATACCAACTCTAAACTCATACAGAGTCTGGTTCTGAAGCCCCTGAACAATGTAGAGCAGTTGGTTACCACTGACTATAGGCTCTAGCTTCCAGACGCCTGTACTGACATCACGGTACTGGACCCTGAACCAGTTGACGGGTATCTCCACTGTCCAGGCTAAGGTGAATGAATCACTCCACAGTTGTACAACGCTCACTATGGGCAGATCACCTTCATAGAGATCAGAATTAATCATTATTCAATTGAGCTTGAAAGGTTGCACGTAATAACAGTAATACTGAGCATTTACATGTATGTACCGCTATACTATTAAGAACAAGAGCTTTACAGCAGAGAAGGACATTTTTTTTTTTTTTTTTTTACATAGGATTGGATCTGGGACAGGAATGTCTTCAAGACACTTTTGAATACAGGCATCAAAATTGCTTCTCTAAGACCAGCAGGAAGCTCATTCCATACAGTGTACATGCGGGGCAGCCATGGCGAATGAATTATAGCCAGCCTTCTTTCTATAGTTCTGGGAACAGAAAACCGAATCTGATCCGTTGATGTGCGGAGTGGTTGCCTGTATGCATCAGCAGTATTACAGTTGTGGGAATGTACAAGTTCAACAAGATATGATGGAGAATGAGTGTGAAGGATTCTGTATACATGTACATGAGTGACAATTTTGAAGGTAATACGTTTTTAAACAGGCAGCCAATGCAGCAAACTGCAAGCCGGCCGACAGAAGGCTGGTCACGGCCAGACATAATTACTAGAAAAGCAGCCTTGATTCGCAGACGCTGTGGGTACAAGAGGCTTTTTCCAAACCTCAGCTTACGCTCCGCCTCCAGGCTTCATTTGATGTTGGAAACACGCCGCAAAATGATACTAGAGCCCAAGACAAAGCCAGAACCAAATGCACGGTTTTGGAAAGGTCTCAAGTTTGATTATTTAAACTGTTTGAACATAATAAACTAACTAGACTAGTTTTAAAGATTCAGGGAAGTTACAAGCTTTCTTAAGGTATTATAATGTAAGTGATACAGTTTTATCCCTGCAAATCCTACAAAGTGCTCATGACGACAACTCAAGACTCAAATCTTTGGACTCGGATTAGATTGTCCTACACACTATAGGTTGAATGGGATAAAACGAGATTTGGACGGGAAAGGGAAGTATTGAAACTATATAGGATTTGAAGCATTGCATGGTGAGGTACATGTATCAATGTATATTGAAACATACTTTCAGTACACCTGTCACCGACCCAGCCCACTTGACAGCTACAGGAGTAGCTATTGGCGCCATCGTTACATGTAGCCTGGTTCAGACACGGATTGCTGAAACACTCATCAAAATCTGAAAATGAAAAAAATTAATTATATTATACAAGCTATGAGCTTTCACCTTTAACCAAGCAAATAATCTCACATTGTAAAATGTAACCTTTTTTCTTCCGCCAAACAAAGATATTGACAAAATAGGGATACGGCCAAATTAGGGCTAGATAGCTCAGTTGGTAGAGTGCCCATACGGTAAACCAGATGTCGTTGGTTTAAATCCTGCTCTAGCAAATTTTCAAACCCAAATCTTTTTCTTTCAAAAATAACATCATTCTGTTTAACATCATTCAGGTCCATGTTGGTTGCTTCAAGTTGTTTCTTTCAATGATCTTCAATTAATGCGATCAAGCGAAATGAGTCCAGTTTTTTTTTTATCTACACTAAAAAGCGCATAACCCAAGCTATAACGCTGATAAAACCCCATCTTGATTGCACCTTTGGTTCAAAAGTTTGGAAGTAGAAACATCAAGAGATGCGAGAGAATAAAGCTGAGAAAAACAGGTTTAAAGTCAATTTGTTTATCATAAAAATACATCATTTTTAGTGTTCTTTCAAAGCTAACTTTAACACCTGTTTAAGTAAATTATCAGAAAGGAAGTTGCTAAGATAAACAAAATACATATTCTGGCAATTAAATAAACACAAAAAATAAAAATATAAAAATGCACTCCTGTCGGCATGCTTCTCCATACTGATATTCCTGACAAACAACTTATTTAGCTTGATTGCTCAATGATTAGCGACAATTGTCTTTAGCGTTACCTATTTCACAGTTGTCCCCAAGAAATCCTTCAAGGCATTTGCAGGTATAGATTTCCGTGGAAATCGGAGTACACGTTCCTCCATTCTGGCATATACCAGGTGTGCATGGTGTGTCCTCTGTGAAGAGTAACAAACAAATATAAAAATGAAAGAATTAGATTTGACAATGCTGCTTGGAGGTAGTATGGTCATAGATTGGTTTTGTTAACATACATGTAATGCTAAGTTATAGGTGGATTTGTCAATGGAATGATGATTTGTATAGGGAAAATTGTAACCAAGATACAACAATTTGCATGTAAAAGTTTCAGCTGAATGCAGTGTCTACTCAATTGTGTCTACTTGCTGAGAAAACAGCAACAAACTGTCAGGATATTTTCAAAAGAGCGCTGAATCCAGCCATGTTTAATAGGGAGGTAACAGCGAGTGCAAACTGCATCCTCTCTGGCTGCAGCATTCACAGATACCGAACCTATTCAATTTTCATATACATGTAAAAGCACTTCCTCTTCTGTTTACATTGTTTTCCTTTAACATCTGTTCTAGAAAAACAATTTGATGGTTGCTACACCAGCCGTCGATTTCACAAAACTCTTCCTAACTTAAGACTAATCTTAGAACTTAGGACGAGTCCCAACCCTACACTGTAGCATGCAGACCTTAAGATTAATCCTAAGTTAGGAAAAGTTGCTTGTCCTTATTCAAGATAAGACAAGTCCCAACTCTTTGTGAAATCGACGGCAGGTGTCTTGTGTCGGGAGGGAAGAACATACATATCAAACACAGATCTCTATCTCGGATTCCCCAAGCAGAATGCCAAAATCTGAGCAAGAAGAGTGAAGTTTGCAGGGCACTGCTATCGCCACCCTGAGCTTCCAGCCAGCAAGCTTGCCCTCTGGGAGCCTAAGCAAGGTCAAGCTCAAAGAGGTCGAGGTCACCTGACCTATGTTAATCTGCTCAAAAAGGACACTGGATTTGTGACTTCTGGAGAAATATCCACATGCATGAGGGACAGAGAGATCTGGAGACAACTCAGCCGTAACATCATTGACCAAGGCCACCACTCAAAATAGAAAAAGGACATGAAGGTACGTAGGAGAGGCCTACATGTACATCAGCTCAGACATGATATGTAAGATTGTCTTTAAATGAGCACATTTGTCTTACATTCTTAATATTGTTTATATTGCATGGCCTTATCTACATAGGGCTGGCATTATCTTCTTAAAGGCAAAGTATACTTTTGGTTTCTAGAACTGTTTGATTGTATTAATCCTTTATAAATGTAGATGTATACGGTGAAATTAATATTTGAAAATTTAATTAAAACAAATGATCTTGTTTTGAGAGAATAATCCCCAATAATAATAATCTGAGAAGCGTTACTGCTATTATTTCTGTAGCTTTTTTAATGAGTTTGTAAGGTTTATAGGTGGGGACCGTTTGTTTGTTTTGCTAGACTGAGTGTTGAGGGCCAGGAGCGTCACATTGATGCTATATAAAGTACATATGATAACCATTTTTCTTACCTTGCATGCAGGTATCACCCTTCCAGCCAGGGGCACATTCACACAGGAATCTATTCACCAGATTGAAACATTCTCCACCATTCTGGCATGGGTTGCTCCTACACTCATTGATATCTGTAAGAATTATTCAGATTTTATCTTAGAATAAAAGCATATTATTATTGAGTATAATTTTAGAGCTTCCCTTGACTATGACATTGCTTCTATACAGCCTTCAGGCGAAAAAATACATGTACTAATGACTAATAATAATAATAATAACAATAATAAATAATAATAATGGTATGACGCCAAAGCTACTCGAATGTACCGGGGGCAGACCCGGTCGACCCGGGGAAGTTAGTCAAACGCACCCATAATAAAAAAATTAACAATCAGACTGATCATGATAAAGGGCATTGACATCCGGATGTCTTAGACAATCAGAGAAGATGTGTCATCTCATTGACATAGCTGTTCCAGGTGACATAGTATAAGGGTAGCTTCTAAAGGAGGTAGAAAAGATCCAAAAAGTACCAAAACCTGGCAGGAAACTTAAGATTTGGCTGGTGCAAGTGAAAGTAGTCCCTGTGGTACATGTACATGTAGTTGGAGCGCTTGGCACCATTCCCAAAGAACTCAGGAAAAATCTAGATGAAATAGGGACATGTGGGAGGGTAGATCAGTTACTGAAAGCAAGGCCTTTGAGAGCAATGAGGATCTTTAGAGAGAACTTTCAGATCTTAGGCTACTGCACATTTTGTTGAAAATGAACTAAAGTGACCAAAACAGATGATGACTCACGTATAATGTACAGTGGATGAACACATGGATTCTAAGTGTAACATTCGAGTCGACAGAAAAAGACTTTTTAAGCCTTAGGAAAGACTCCACTAGGGTTGAATTCTGAGGCTGTGAATAATTGCATCGATACAAAGACATCATTTAAGATTGGTAGGTATATTTTGCAACAGCTTGTTTAGAATTTTCAGAATAGATAATCAAACAGTTTTGCAAAGCAAGTACTTTAAGAAGTTGTAGACTCACCGGTTTCACAGTTTGGTCCCGTATATCCACCGACACACATACACTCGTATCGTGCCATTTTATCTATGCATGTGCTGCTGTGGAGGCATGGATCCGAACCACACTCATCAATTTCTGCAAATGAATGCATATTTAAATTAGATCTTACAAAAAAATATGTTGTTAACTGCGTAACTTTCTTACAAATTATTTTTACAAGGCAGTTTGGCGGGGAGGGAAAAAACAGACTAAGTTTATCAAGGGAAAAGAATGCAGTGCAGGTTTTACCTAAATCTATACCCAAAATATAAAACATAGGCCCTACATACATCTACATGTATACTCGATTTAACATTTCAACTCTCTGCACAAGGATTAAAAAGACTCAACTATTTGAAAAACTCACTTGTTTCACAATTGACAACTTCAATTTTTAGAAAAAAACTCACCTATTTCGCAGTTGACCCCTTCAAATCCAGGGTTGCACACGCACATGTACATGTCTTCTCCATCAACACACGTCCCGTTTGTAGAGCATGGATTGCTGAAGCATTCGTCTGTCTTATCGCATAGCAAACCCTTCCAACCACCAACACATTCACAGCTGAACATGTTGATTTCATCAATACACGTCCCATTTAGACAAGGGTTGCTGGAACATTCATTGATATCTGTGAACACATGAATCAAAACCATTGTTATTTCTTAGTGTTACTTCTGTTTTCTGTGACATGTTCTAACACATCACTAAAAAAAGCACTTTATAACACTGTACACATGTATACAAAGTACTTTTCCCCCCCCAAGTCCTGTGAAATAAAATCCACAGATATTTTACTCGGACAGGGTTGAATGAAAGGTTTGAATGAAATCTAAGATGAACCGTTTTGCTACATTATCTTGCGTCCTTCAGCCAGATACATTACCTTAACTTGTTTGTCTTTTGCATGGGACATTAAGCCGTAGTTCCTGTGAATTAGGATTGGTAGTGCACGTAAAGAACTCAGAACACTTATCGTGGAAGAGTAATTGTTAACCCAGCGAAGATTTTTTTTCTGGTTCAAAAAGCAAGCTCCCTTGCTTATGATTCCTTAGGCTTACGAGTTACAGGGATTTAACTCACAAGGCATCCAAGGTTTCATTTCCAGAAATATATAACAAAAACTCTATAAGAAAGACGATAAAAATAAACATGTTTGATATTTATTATTTACCTAAGCATTCCAATCCATTGCCTATGTACCCTTCATTGCAGATGCATTGACTCTGTGCCATTTGTACACCACAGTATGCATTAGAATCACACTGTACATCAGTACAGTTGACAATACCACCAGCTAGACACTCGCATCTCTGGCTACACATCTGAGTCAGCTGGACGGTGCCAACCTGCAGAGAAAAAGAACAAGAATAAGAAAACCTTTGTTGGAATCTCCTTGTATAGCGAGAAACCTTAAACAGGTAGTGGACACTTTTGGTTACTACTCAAAATAATTGTCAGCATAAAACCTTACTTGGAAACAAGCAATGGAGAGCTGTTGATAGTATAAAACATTGTGAGAAACGGCTCCCTCTGAAGTAACATAGTTTTCGAGAAAGAAGTTATCTTCCACTAAAAAATTTGAATTTGATTTTAAGACCTCAGAATTAGATTTTGAGGTCCCAAAGTCAAGGATCTGAAAGCACACAACTTCGTTTTATAAGGGTGTTTTTTCTTCCATTTTTATCTTGCAACTTTGATGACCAGTTGAGTTCAAATTTGCACAGGTTTGTTACTTTGTGCATATGAGATACACCAAGTGAGAAGACTGGTCTTTGACAATTACCAATAGTGTCCAGTGTCCTTATAATATTTTTGTATTACCTTCAAGTTTGCCCCAGGCAAGGCTTAAAGCCACCCTTGGTGAGGGGGAAGCCACTCTAGGTAAGGGGCTACAAGAAGGAAAATTATTTAATGTGAAAAATAACTCAGGAGAATGATATTCTACTTAAAATAGTCCAGATTGAAAGATGGAAGGAAACATGCACCAGGCAAGGAGTGGGTCTTTGTTTTCTGTTTTTACATCTCAGGAAATCAAGAGTGTATGGGTGAGAAGAAGCAGAAACTCAGGTAATAACTTGGGGTTGTGGTTTATAACTTGACAATAAAAGTAATAATAATAAGAGCACTGGTCTCAAGCTTTGGTGTTTCTGATCAGCAGAGAGTAGGTTTGAGTCCTGGTCTTGACAATTGCTTCATCCTTCAGATGGGACATAAAGCCGTTGGTCCAGTGTGTTTTTAAGGCACGTAAAAGAACCCAGATACACTTATTCCTAAGAGAAGGGCCTGTTTGCCAGAGTCTTTCTGGCAGTGTCTCTTAAATGCACCAAAGCACCAAGTTTGTTTCTGACAATCAATAGGTCTCAAAATTAAAAGACTTCAAAGATCGTTCTGGAAATATATGATGATACAATAAGCCGTTTGAGACACCCAAGTGCTATATAAAAGTAGCTATTATTAATACTGTTATAATTATTGGTGCAAAGCCACAAAACAAAATTTGAAGTTCAAAAGTAGTAAAAACTAATGTGTTATTTTTTATTAATAAAGATTCGCTTACCGCATAGTAAAAACCATTCCTGACACAACCACAAGTGTTTGCCGGCACACAGTTTGTCCCTTCTAAAACAAACCCTTCGTCACATTGGCATCCCTCTACACAGCGGTCATTACATGCTACTAACTCCTGACGCAAGTCCAAGCATGTCCCTGGACAAGCTGAGGTACAAACACTGTAAGAGCTGTTAGTCGGGCAAGTCACAGCTGAAAACAAAACAGATCAATCACAGTTTTTCCAGGATCATTTCATGGTGGAAAGGTTTGTGTTTGCGCAAAAGCAAATTATTTGTTTGATCACACATCCAACAGCACTCAAAATAGAAAAAATAAGACGTTTTGGGGCTTCACCATTACACTGAAGTACATGTATGTTAGCACTGTATTCTAAGTGCTTTACGAGTCCTGTGAAATAGAATTACATGCATACTTGTGTGGGAATCGAACCCACAAACTGTAAGAGCTGTTAGTCGGGCAAGTCACAGCTTAAAACAAAACAGATCAATCACAGTTTTTCCAGGATCATTTCATGGTGGAGAGGTTTGTATTTGTGCAAAAGCAAATTATTTGTTTGATCACACATCCAACAGCACTCAAATAGAAGAAATAAGATGTTTTGGGGCTTCACCATTACACCGATGTATGTTAGCACTGCATTCTCTGTACATGTACTTCACGAGTCCTGTGAAATAGAATTACATGCATACTTGGGTGGGAATCGAACCCAAACTTTGCCAATCTATAGCAGATGTCTTACCAACTAGACCACCATCTGGACCGGTAGCCAGAGGCAGTTCAAATCTTAAATTTTAGCAGCGGGTACCGCAACGATTTCATAGATGTTCAAATTTACATCAGGGATGAGATTGCAAAGAAATGCTCAGTTTTAAATGTGGTAGGAAAACCACAAATGGGGGAAACCCACGCAACCATAGGGACTGAAAACCCAATCAGTACCAGGCTCCAGTTTAAGGTGGATTCAAACATGGGTCCACAAAAGTGAAAGGCAGGGAAAGAAACCACTGAGCCAACAAGAATTGCTGAACGCAAGCACTTCATCAATGAGAACTTGCACATACACACAGATGTGCTACATGTATTACGTTCTTCGGGTTAAATTTACGATAATGACTTACGACAAAAGGTTTCATTTCTCCAACTCTGGATGTCCACATAGTGATACTTGCAGGCTTGTGTGTAGGCGGCCATTAGATCACAAACGACTCCATCAGCACCATTGGGAAATGCGCATACATCATAAATACATGATCTGTAAAATGGGTCTGGATCGACCTTACTGTGGCAACTTGAGAAAGGACCTGTAATTGATAACAAAATCACATTGATTTTAAAAACATATTAATTTTGGTTTTTACCCATACACCGATGTGAAGCACTGTATACTCGGTACTTTCCCAAGTCCTGTGAAAAAAATATCATGGGCATATTACTCGAGTGGGAAATGTTGTCAGTACATTAAAAACGACAAAAATACTTCCACCTAACTTCAGCAATAAAATAAATGTAGACAAAAAATTTGTAGACATGTTTAACTCCCAGTCACTAGGTGAAATCCCTTCAGAAAAATAATTGTCAAATATGAAAAAAAAAGATTTCATAGCCACACAGTTTTCGGAATGGGAAAGAGGACTTTTAAGGGTGCTACTGTTACCTCTTTTGGGGAAGTCATCTGCAACAAATTATTGTGTGTATACTTTTTGTAATAGCAGTCGATTTATGTAGTCTTAAGACTTTGCATAAGGGGCTTTATACATGCTTCATTATTGGTTATTGTATATTTGGTTTGCGGTTACACCATGTGTATATCTACTTGCTGTATAGACTTAGTTCTTTTGAGAACTTGTCTTGCTATATATTCTACTCGCGCTGAGTAGATTTTTCGGAATTCGAGAGACACCTACATTTACTCCACGCTTCTTGAAAAGAAAGCAAGACAAGTTCTCAAAAGAACATATATCTACCCAGCGAGTAGATATAAACATGATGTTACCACAAACCATTATACACATTGCTATTTTAGTTTAACTATCCATATACATATTCTTTTTTTCTTCGGTCACCTTGAGTATCTCTGATTATTTCACATTTCATCCGGCCGAGATCAACGATGCTACCATCTGAGACTTGGAGACAAGGGTTGACTTCATCACTCTGTAAGACACAGTTAGGATCGTTGCCAACAACCCAGCTGTTACCAAACGCTGCCTCGTTAGAAAGCTGCAGAAAGTGGACAAATATCGTT
Organism: Asterias amurensis; assembly: GCF_032118995.1. Classification (NCBI taxonomy): domain Eukaryota; kingdom Metazoa; phylum Echinodermata; class Asteroidea; order Forcipulatida; family Asteriidae; genus Asterias; species Asterias amurensis. The sequence continues at coordinate 19,129,417 of NC_092653.1, read as the reverse complement.
TAAGTTTGGAATCAATTAAATTAAGGGTTTGCAAAACAAAAGACATTGATGGAAAACCCAAGCGAATCAGGGAATAACTGTTAAATCGGCTTGGATAAACAATTAGAGCACAAGTCTAAATAGTAGACCACAAGGCTATCCCGGTGGCTAGAGGCAGTTTTAATCCAATGTGTTAGCAGTGGTATACCCCAACAATTTAATTGATATTAGTTTTGTATTGCAGATAAAGAATATAATTTGATTTTACCCTATCCGATTAAAAGTAAGAAACACAATTTAAAAAAAAAATTAGCAGGAAACTTACGAATATTCCATCTGGCGTCTTGAGCTCATCTTCCCTTGAGCCGTCCCCGTTGTAGTTACCACATAGTCCACACATCCTGCTCTTATAGTCCGCTATTACACGCACCTCAACCCTACTATCTCCATCCCAACGGATGTACAGACCAAAGTCAGTCACAAGTTGCTGTTTTTTGGAAGTAAGAATTTGCCACAAATGATCACAAAACCATTTAAAATGTTTAGAGTTTAACAATACTTATGGTAACTTTCCACACACTGGCACAATTTCATTAAGCTGCTTATGCTTATAAGCAGAGTGTTAAAAAAACAATTACTTAGCAAAAAAGGCATTCCAAGGTTGTTTTTTTAGGGCAAAACCAGGCTCTGAAAGGCATAGTGTGGGAGACTTTGCACAGGACGTTGTTGAAAAAACAAATGTTTCTTTCACATAATGATTTTGCGCACAGCCTTGGTAAAAACTTCCTCTGGCGGAAGATTTGTTGTACATGTTTAGTAGGTCTAGACCTCCGACAAAATCTAGCAATGTTTGACAAGAATCAACAAGGGATAGAGAAAAAAGTTGTTGTCCTTTCACACAAGATACATTATGTACAATTTTACAGCCATGCTACAATTTAGCAAGGGACCCTAGCTAAATTGCTCTAGTGTGAAAGGGGCTTCGTCAAAACGGTGAATGTATACATACCACATAGAGACCACTGAATGAGACTCTGATGCCTGCTGTCTGAGCTGGAGGAATGATCAGAACTGAATTCACCATCACCTCACGGTTCTGACCAAGCACGATTGTCTGAAGAAAAGGACAAATTTGTTAAAATAAAATTGTGATTTTTTGCAGAAGAATGAGGCACCAAGTCAGATGAGTTTACTGCCATTAATATATACTCATTACTTTCTAAAATAATTTTGTGGTCAACCCATGTAAAATATTTCCAGAAAGACTGCTGGTGCTTTTCAATGAAACCAGTGGTGTAACTAATCAAAGTTTTGATCCATCTGCTCTGATCGTCATCTAGCAGAGTTTAAGAGTATCAATTATGATGTTACCATTCAAGTACCTGTCCCATAACTTTGCGACTTTGAGCGTGTGAGTGCCATAGAAATCAAATCAGTAATGCTGCACCAACAACGGGTTCTAATAATCATATTATGGTATTACCACAAACCTTAGTTTCTACAGCCTCTGTAAATGTTCTACTTTTATCTCGGTGTATACATTGTCTCAGTTTAGCCTTTGCCTACATGCACAAGTGCAGTGTTTTTAATAAACCAGAATAATAATATAAATTTGTTTTGTGGTAACACCATGTGTGTATCTAACAGGTAGATTATGTTCTTTTGAGAACTAGTCTTGCTTTAAATTCTACAACTGCAGAGTAGATTTCTGAATTCTGGAGACTTCTCAGTACTGAACAGAACTGTCCTGCTTTTCAACTACTATATTTGTACCTGATGGGCAGAAGGTAGAAAATCGGCAGGGCCTACTCCGTTAGCTTTATTGGATCAAAGGGACTTCTCGTTCAAGGGGACTTCATTACCGCTGAGTGATTTCTTAATTGGTCTCAACTTGGACTAGCTTGCTCAAGCCATCAGTTAGTCACCGTCGAGATTGTCAGAACAACAATATAAATAGTTTTTTAGAGTTTTCCTAATCTGCCTTTTACCATGTTTCCAATAATAATGGCGACTTCATAAGTGTAGGAGACCGTGTCCTCCGCTGATCTCAATCTGTTGTCCACCTCAACGGAGAAGGTACTGGGGGCATCCTGTGTACAGTCCTTAGCCAGCGTGTAACGACAGGTACCCTGGAAGTCATGCCATAGATTGTCAAAGGTCTTGTAATGGGGGTCGCCAGTGGCAAAACAGGTACCATACTCTGTGGAATCAAGATGCATAAAATTGGTTCATTGAAAAATAAATCTTGGGGAAATCAGCATTCAAGGCACTGTACACGTTTGGTAATTACTCAAAATATATATTAGCTTAAAACCTTACATGGAGCTGTTGAAAGTACAAAACATTGTGAGAAACGACTCCCTCTAAAGCAACCTAGTTTTTTATTCCTATCTGAAAACACACAATTTTGTACAACAAGGGTGTTTTTCTTTTCTCATTTTCTTGCAACTTCAATGACCAATTGAGTCCAAATTTTCACAGGCTTGTAACCAAGTAATTAACTTTAACATACCGGTATCATTATAAAGGATCAACCTTAAACAGATTTGTGACAGAGCCTCCAAACACTTACCCGTTTCACATCTACTTCCCATGAAGGATCCAGAACATGTACATGTGTAGTAGTCAATAAAATTACTGCAAGTTCCATTGTTAAGGCATGGGTTACTCAGGCATGGGTTCACCTCTGAAAGATAAATACACTTAACAATATTAAAAATCATGTGAAACTTTTCAAGGGAAGTGTTCATAGAATGAAAGATGTTTTTTGGTCATATCCTTATAGAAAATACAAAGATTAGAAAGAAAAGATAAAGGAAAAAGAGTGGTCACCAAGTCAGTGCCCAAACCACAATATTGGTTAGCTCTGGCGACCTTAAACTTTCGTACTAATACTCTGTATCTGTGTACAGCATAGAGGAAGAGTCCTATAATTAGGGCTAAATATAAGATACATCTGAGCAGCCAACGGCGAACTAAAAGTTACTTATTACGTTAGCCCTACCTTGCTGGCACCAGTACCTACCTAACCCTACCTACATGTATGTACAATTCTTAAACTACTTGGCCACGTGACCACACAAAGGGTTCCACCACTTTGTCGTGGCAGTGAGCAGTCAAGTTCACCACAGTTTGGGTCAGGTGACTAGACTACCCACACAATAACTTCCTTTTGATGACCTGCCTAAAAAGAAATTGCTAATAATATAAAATAAAAGTCTTATAATATAGACACGTATCGAACAACGAGGTACTCAAGGCACTTACTATGAACATTTTTACAGAAAGATAGGTTATTGGAAGTTATGCAAGTCTGAGACTCAATTATGTAGCACCTCGTAAGGGTTTACAAGGTGGTACATGTACATGTAAGGTGCATTAAGCAACCACAACCAGGAACACCAGGGCGAACCCCTTCTCTTACCGATAAGTGCACTGGGTTCTGACACAACACATGTGACCAACGGCTTTACGTCCCATCCGAAGGACAAAGCATTGGTGTCTCGCTTAAGGACACATTAGTGTCAAGACTAGGACTCAAACCCACACTCTGCTGATCAGAAACACCAGAGTTTGAATTCGGTGCTCTTAACCCCTCGACCATGACTCTTCCAAATTAACCGACAAGTTCGTTGTTGGGATATAGTTTATAAACTTGCAATGTACTTACCATCTTGGCAATTTACTCCCATGAACCCATAGGCGCATGTGCAGTTGTAGAAATCTGCATCACTATAGCAGGTACCACCATTCTGACAGGGCTCTTGGAAACATGGATCCGTGTCTGTATAATAGTCAAATGTCAAAAAATAATTGGTTTTGTTCTCATTACGTGAATTTCCGATAAACCAAATCTCAGAATTCTGCTCACCGGTTTCACTTTTATCAGCAAGTCACCAGTAAAGTAATTGTTTTATAAACATTCACCTTGGAACCCACATCCCAAGTAATCCTGACCCACAATCCCACTTGAACGTTTTATTCATTTTTTTCTTTAATCGATGTCATGCAAAATGTGTAATCGTTTTTTCACTTTTTTTCACGTTACCAAGATGGCCGATCGATCTCAAACTTCTACAGGCTTGTCAGTTTATGTATATTGGGGATTACATAAAGTGCTTACACTACCAGCAACTGTTTTTTAGCAACACAAAACTCAGTAATGTTCCTTTAACTGACTAGCGATACGTTAAATACTTACTAATTTCACAGAAGGTACCATTGTATCCCATGCTGCAGACGCATTCGTACTCGTTGTCATACGGTACGCAAGAGCCACCATTCAGACATGGATCACTGGAGCAGCCAAAGTACTCGTCACAATTATAGCCAGCCCAGCCCACAGCGCAGTTGCAGGCGTAGAGGTTGACACCGTTTACACATTCACCATTCACACAGGGACTGCTGACACATTCATCAATATCTTTATGAAATAAATAAATAAGAATATCAAAATTTGATTTACCATTTTACATTCATTTTGCTTTTACTCATATACCATGTATACAACGATGTGTGTTAGCACTGAATACTAAGTACTTTCCCCGAGTTCTGTGAAAAAATATCACATGCATATTACTCGAGTGGGGTTTCGAACCCATGACCTTTGCAATTCTAGAGCAGTGTCTTACCAACTAGTCTACCGAAATTGCCGGTAGCTAGAGGCAGTTCCAATCCTCCGTTTAAGCAGTGGGTACTGCAAACAATTCAATAGATAATATTGATATACCACATTTGTGTTTACACTTTTCCAACAATAGTTCTACGAAGAATTGTTATTATATATAGTCTCTGATTGTTTAAACTCGTATGACTTCTTAGCTTTTACACCAAAACTATATTTTACTTACCCAGGCAGGTCTTTCCATCTCCAATGTAACCAGCCCTGCAGTGGCAACCATGCAATCCATCCTCGTTGATCCCGCAGAATGCATTTTCATCGCAGTTTAAGTCCGCCGAGGTCACTACATTGTTTCCTGTGCAAATGCGTTCGGTGAAGCAGCCAGGTGTGTAGACTGTTTCATCCGGCTGTAACAAAATTATAGAAAATTCATCCTCATTTATTTATACTTACTTGCAATAAGGTGAAAAAATGTCTACAAGTAGAAAAATTGACTACAATAAGTCTATACCACTGATACTTAAAACATGTCTACTTGCAAACATCAAACACAAACAGTCAAGAAAACAAACCCAAGGAAACAAGTTAAAAGAAGTTAATGAAGGAAAGATTGTTTGTATTTTTATGAGAGATCGCCTAACTATCGACCCAAATCAACTGCCACAAGGGGCATGTTGCCACCAACTCCTGGGGCTGAAACAGGGTTACCCCCTTCACAGTCCGTAAAGATGTAGGCATCGGTATCATCCACTAGGAGCAGCTTTTTTTAGGAAGCGATTATGATTAAAGTGCCTTGCTCAACAGCACAAATGTGATGATCGATTATCAAAGCTTTTGTCTGGTGTAGACCGGTCATGACAAGCGTAGATACATGTACTAATTTTATTATATTTCACAGTAAGAGCTGTCAACAAATCTTAGCTGATATCCTTTTTGTCCACCAGTCCACCAGTCAATGCAACCTTTGGATGGCCGAGGCAATAGACCGATCCATTAAACTCCACCTCATTGCGTATTGACCAATCACAACCCGCACGCGTATGCTTGGGGCGCGCGGCAAGAGTTGTGCAGAAAGGCATTGGAGAGGCTCACATGCTCTTGCTCACACATGCGCCATGGGCGGAACCTAATGGATCGGTGTATTGTTAGCAGTAGAAACATCCAGATCATTACCGAGTAATAAAAGCCGTCCACGACACACCCACAAGCAGTGGGAGACACGCATGTACTCCCGTCTAGAACGAGATCTCCTGGGCAGTCACATGACTCTGCACATTTGCGGTTGCACGTCTCACTGCTTTCTAGTACAACATCTGAGCAGGTGGATGGACAAGCGTTTGAGCACCATTCGTACATCGTCTCGGCAGGGCATGTGATACCTACAAATCAGAACATAAGTTGAACATCAACTTTAATCACAGACTCACAAATACATGTATATCAAGGCAAAGCACATAATTATGTTTAGGAAGAGTTACCTAGTTCTCATCCTTTAGTTTTTTAACGAGCAACCAAGTGACTCACACATGAAATTGTCATCAAATCCAGTGGATGAGTTTATTATTGGGTGCATTCGATAAGCTTCCCTGTGTCGACCCTGCGGTGCTCATTCGGGTGAGCCTCTGACAAGAGCTACATGTAATCGAACAATCACTCACCCTCTCATGGTGACGTCATGCACCTCGGGCAAGCCCCACGTATCCTGTTCAACAAGCAGGGCACTTGGGCCTGATCGGGGTTAGCCCCTGGAATTACGTCAATGCTATTTGAAGGTACATGTACCGGGATCGTGGTCGAGGCGTGGAAGCTAATCCAACGCACCCTTTATAGGTTTTCTGGGTTCTGGGATTTCAACTTTTAAGGAGATTTGATAAATTGGGGCTTTAGAGTTGGTCATATTTATTTAACTGTGGAACTGGGGGAGTGCCTCATGAAACACATAATCGGGGGTGTTTTTTTGCTGGTGTGATTAGCAAAAATTCCAAACGGCTGACCAGCCAAAAAATTGAAAAGAACTAAGAAGTTCAAGGGGTCTGAAAATATATCTGATTGGTTTTCAAGAGGCTGAGAGACTTCAAAATAGTTGTTGAAATTTTTTTGAATATTTAGCATTGGTTATTATAGCAGTATATTTAGTGTGGTGCACTCTTAGCATCTGCGTTGGCTGCTATTGCCACTTCAGCTGAAGCACATCCAGATTGCACTGCAGCTCACCATCTGTCCTATCCTTAGCTATACCTTCCCATTGAAATGCCTCTTCAGTCAGAGTAGTTGTCGCCCGACATTAACACTGTTAAAGTTTTGTTCATTCTTTTGAAAAAAATAAAACTGTTTTTTTCGTCTCGTACAGATTTATATATCTGTTTTACACCCGATTTACACCAGATTTGTGCTGAACCAATTCTGAATTAAGTACATCACAAGTTTTTAGTTTGAAACAGTTAAGGGCACTGGACGCGCTAGAAGTCAAAAGATCCGCTGTTGCAGTCAATCGGAATGACTCTGGAGTGTCTCGGTTTCAGACATCGGTCCTGTCATGAGCCAAGACAGTGTATATGTTATGTTTAATTTCCCAGTCTGTAACAATAATTTGTTTGGGTCGACCTAGAGTCGCTCCTAATCTATTTGGTTTAACGCGACTCTGGCGCGCCCATCTGAAACGAGTGTTACATGTACTTACCACAAAATGAGTTACTTCTCCAGGGAAGCAATTCCACCTCCCTATCGTAGCATGACTGTGCGTACAACTCTATCAGGTGGCACACCGTGGCGTTCAAGTCTGAAGAGAGGACTATACAGCCATCCAGAAGGCATGCATTGTAGAAGGGCACAGGATCCAAACGAGCATGGCAAGCGCCAAGAGGTCCTGGGAAGATTAAACCAAAGAACATCTTTACTCGTCTACTTTTCAAACTCCACTTTGAGAGACGCACCACTGTAAAGTTTAGCTGAAACTTCCAGTATCAAAATTGGGGATTTTAGCAAGGAAATTCCCCAATGAATCAAATTTTAAAGATTAATACACTTATCTGTTAAAACTACATGAAAATTAATAAACCACAAGAGAAATTTAATGATTTGGGGTTACACAAAGATAAATTGACTATAGCGGATTTGAACGCTTGACCACCCGATTAACTGCAAGCTGTCGTGTAGCCAGGAGTTACACCAAAGTTTATGGTACAACCTGATGAGGCTTGGAGCCAGGAGATCACCTTGGGTTTGCTCTCAGGCTACAACGGTTGTATGGCTTCTTCCTGGCACTCGTACAGGGAGACCGCCAACATATAGGGCTAGAAAGCACTGGCACTTTAATCTGGAGGTCCTTCTTTCAACTACCGCTCTAGTAAATTTGTCTTTGTTCAACCCCAAATAATAACAAATCGTCGACAAAGCTGCAATTGTTTTCTCCTTTTATCAGGTTGATTCTTCCAAATCTAAACATCAGTTGTACAGTTTTGGTCCTGATGGCCTTTCTGAAGTTTCACCTAACTTATCGTATTGATTTTGAAGCCGATTGTCAAATACCTTCCACATCCATAATGATGGAGCATGCGGTCTCAGCAGCCATGTATGATGGGGAGTTGGTATCACAGGGAGTGCTTGGTACAGTTTGTGGCTCGCATGTTGCACCGGTTATCCAACTGTTACCAAATACTTGGGTGTCGTTAACCTATCGAAAGAATTATAGGTGGAATTTAACAGATTTAAAAATTGCATCTAGATCAAAAATAATAAACAAATTCTTTTTGTTTATTTTAGCGGCGTGTCAAGACGGAGTGGTCAAGCAATTGAAAGTCTATGCAACAGGGCAGTTGTTTTCTTTGCATATTAAATTATAAATTTAGCTCAAATTTTCACAGGTTTGTTATTTTAATGCATGCATGTTGGGGCTCACCAAGATAGAAAACTGGTGTTTGACAACTACCAAAAGTCTACCCTGCCTTAAAATACTAGGGGGTAACCAAAACACATCTATTCAGTAGAATATAGTAAACACATTTTGTATTTTGTTCGCAATACACAAACTTCAGAGCCAAGCTATAGGCAAGTTTGTTCCAGAGGTTTTAACCTTTAAAACAAAGTATTTTGGTCTCACATCCTCCACGCACGCACGTCACAAGTGGCAACTGTCCATGCTTACCATGTTGGTTGGCAAAAGATTTACGTGCAAACGCTGCGTCGCCTTAATGCGCGCTTCACTGAATAACGCAGTGACATTGCCCACAAGTATGGAGCATCCAAGATTATTCTAATAATAATAAATAATAATAATAAGACTTGTAATGCGCACATATCCACCCTGCTGGGTGTTCAAGGCGCAGTAAACCAAAACAAAACAAAACAAAAACACAATACAAAGAAAAACAGACACAACAAAATTAGTCATTGAAAAACCTGTGACATAAGATAAGTTTTGAGAAGAGACTTGAATTTTGCGGTACAAAGACAAGATCGAAGATTAAGTGGTAGAGAGTTCCAAATGCGTGGCGCGGCTACAGAAAAAGACCTGTCACCCCATGAGTGTCGAGACTTGGGTTCAATGAGGAGAAGCATGGAACTTGATCGAAGATTCCTTGAAGGAGTGTAAACTTGAAGCAGTTCAGAAATATAGTGGGGAGCCTTGCCATTTAGAGCTTTGTGGACAATGAGCATCAGCTTGAAGATGATTCGTTGAGAGATAGGGAGCCAGTGCAGTTGTTTCAGAATGGGGGTGATAGAACAGGATTTTCTAGACAGTGTCACAATGCGAGCAGCAGTATTTTGGAGCCGTTGAAGTCGGGAAATCTGGTTGTTAGGAAGACTGTAGAGAAGAGCATTGCCGTTGTCAAGACGAGAAGTAACAAATGCGTGAATGACCTTTTCAGTGGCACTTTTGTCCAAGTACTTGCGAATCTTACCTATATTCCTGATGTGATATGATGATAAACGAACAATGTTTTTGATGTGTGGCTGAAGTGTCATCGATGAATCAAAAATAACCCCTAAGTTCCGAGCTTTCAGCGAGGGAGCTATCCGAGCATCACCGATGGAGATGTATGGCACTGAAACCTTAGTTAACTGTTGACGTGACCCAAATAAAAGGAACTCTGTCTTATCATCATTTAACTTCAGGAAGTTTTGTTGTGTCCAACGTCGAATCTCTTGGATGCATTTCTCAAGTCTTGCAATAGATGCATTGGCGTTTTCTTGAGAAGATTTAAACGTGATGTATAGCTGAGTGTCGTCTGCGTACACATGGTAATTCAGATTAAACTTGAGGATGATGTCACGAATCGGTAAAGTGTACAGCGTAAACCACTGCGGGCCGAGTACTGACCCCTGTGGCACAGAGTAGTTCAAAACAACAGGGTCGGATATCGCAGTGCCAATACATACATGCTGAGTTCTGTTGTGGAGATACGATTTGCACCATGCTAGGGCTGTGTCCTCTATGCCAAGGTGATTCTGGAGCCGAGAGAGAAGGATGTTATGATCAACAGTGTCAAAAGCAGCACTCAAGTCTAGCAGGACTAGTGCTGTAAGGTTACCATTGTCCATAGAAGAGAGAATATCGTTGCTCACACGGACTAGTGCAGCCTCGGTCCCATGGAAAGGCTTGTATGCTGACTGGAACACGTCGGACAGGTTGAAAGTATGAATGTGATCAGAAATACGTGATGACACTACTCGTTCGATGACTTTTCCAAGATATTTTAAGTTTGCAACCGGTCTGTAGTTTTTGAATATCTCCTTGTCCAGGTTTGGTTTCTTGATGAGCGGCCTGATGTAGGAAACTTTGAGGCTATCGGGGAAACAACCGGAACTGAGAGATTCGTTTACAAGCTTAGTGATGTAGGGTACAAATATATCAATGTTTTGCTTTATCATGGATGTTGATACTGGATCCAGCTCACAGGATTTTGAAGGAGATTTCATAATAACCCTTTGAATCTCAGCAACAGTGGCAGGCTCAAACACAGATAGTCTACACTCTGGTTGAAGATGTGGCAATGTCTGCGGTACGTTGTAAGGGACTGATGAAAATGATGAGCGGATGTCTGAAATCTTGGTGACAAAGAATTTCTGGAACTCATTTGCTAAGTCCTGGTCATTGTAGGTGGATGGAAGGACAGGGGTTTTGGGTTTGAGCAACAACTTACCAATTATCTTGAAGAGCTTCTTTTGATCTCCTGAGGATTCTTGTACTTGAGATGAATAATGGATGATCTTTGCCTGGTTGATCAAATTCCTAACTACTTTACATTGGTTGCGATATTCTTGTCGTTGTATTGCCAATTTGCCATTTTTCCGCCACTTCCGCTCCAGTTGACGACAGATCTTTCTCGCTGTACGAATATCATCATTGAACCAGGAGACTTCAGTTCGGACCTTGACTGATCTCGTTTTCCAAGGTGCGTATTTATCCAAGATGTCACTGACTGTACTCTCATATTGGCTGACATAGGAATCCAAGCAGTCATGATCAACTTCTAGATTTGCTAAATGAGTGCCTAATGATGTCAGGTGAATTAGGTCAATAATTTGTTTTTACCTTTTGCCTCATCACAAGGGGCTATTTTTACGGGCAACTATTTATCGTGTATTTATTGCATTACGCATTAGCGCCAAAGGTAAACCTTGTGCCCAACGCCTATGTTTAAACACTTCCAGCCGTGTTTATATCACACGTTTAAACACTACCACATGAAGTGCTCTGCACCGATAGCAATAGCGAAACTGTCTTGGGTATTACTGACTGAATAATAAAACCAACTACTGTTCTTACCTGTTGGCCCTCTGGAGTCTGAAACTCATTGGTTGAGTTCCCATCGAAGTCACCGCAGAGACCGCACACTTTGCCCATGTAGAGGTATGTTGGAAGACGCACCTCCACTGTACGCTCCCCGTCCCATTTCACATACAGTATGGTCATATCCGTGTCAGTAATCACATTAACATCAATTTCCTAATACATTCAGGTGTTGAGAAAAAACATATCTTTTTAACATGTATTCTGTGCACATAAACAGCAGCACCAGGGGTGGATTTCACAAAGAGTTAAGACTAGTCTTATCTCGAGTTACTTGTCCTTACTTATGACTACCCTTAAGTTTTATATATCTCCTAGGACAAGTTCTAAGTTAGAACTAGTCCTTACTCTTTGTGAAATTGACCCCAGACACATAAACTAGACCCAATTTCATAAAGCTGTTATGGGTAAGCAGAAAATACAGTTTAACAATAGTAAAATTTATATGCTAAGCAAAAAAGGATGGGGCACCGGTCACAACAATGTACACAGTATGGACTTTTGGCTGGTAACCAGTTTCTGCTAAGCAATACTTTTTCGTTGCGTTTGTGCTTACAGGCTTTATGAAATTGGGCCTTGGTAGGACAAGACCATCAGGAAGTTATTGATCAAAAAATGCATCTACAGGAAAGTAGAAAATAACAATGTCTTACCACAAAAATTCCACTTTTGCGGACCCATATTCCATCTTGAGGCTGGCTGGGTAATGTGATACGTCGACCGTCCACATAAACAACCTGGTCTTGTTTCAGTTGAATCTCCTGTAAGTACATGATATAATTTGAAAATTATAACTTGGTGACAAGAAGATTTCTGTGTCATTATACAAGCTGGTATTTGGAGAGAAAATTCTCCCAAAGTAGACCCTTACAAAACTGTCTTCATCCTTGACATGGCCCGTCTCCAATAGCAGTCTTTAATATTGATCTCACTATGCCATATGGGTGTCAGACTATTGTTCCCCTTAGCCTCCATTTGACAACAATGATGTCATTGTCATGAAAAACAAGATGTCTGCTCTGTGATAAAGGTCCATAAGAGTGCACCCAACTAAATCAACCCCCATAGCATACCTTTCAAAAGGCAGTTTCAAAGTATTCCCACACTTTCTACTAGGCTTTTTTACAATGTTCTCATACAATGAACTAAAATGGAAATTGGGAGCCAAATGAAACTGCTGCATTACAAGTTTACCACCTCCTCCCCACTTGTTCTATCACCACTGCTGATTCAAACACAATTGATGTCAGGTCACAAAGACCAAGACCTTGATACGTTTGCTTTGGAAATATAATACACAAGTACACTAAATGTTTAGGTTCAGGTTTAGGTTTAGGTTTCAGTTCCAGCTACAGCCTAGAGCAAGTGCAGGTAAGCGACTAGACTTGACCAGAAACTGTTACGTAGCTCTCGAACCGACAATATTGACCATGCTCCAGTGCATGGTTCGACAGGTAGTCAATCTCCCTGTGCTCTATGGTTTCTGGTAAATCTATTCGGTTGTGTCAAGTCTAGCTAGTCGCCACCCGAACTTACTCCTACATGCTTCACCAAGCTAAACCCATCCAGCTTATCCTGTTCCTGCCAAGCCCAACTACCAGATAATCTCCAAAGGAAAATGTAACTTGACCAGATACTGTTACACAGCTCTCGAACTGACCATATTGACCATGCTCCAGTGCATGGTTCGACAGGTAGTCAATCTCCCTGTGCTCTATGGTTTCTGGTAAATCTATTCGGTTGTGTCAACTCTAGTCGCCACCCGAACTTACTCCTACGCGCTTCACCAAGCTAAGCCCATCCAGCTTATCCTGTTCCTGCCAAGCCCAACTACCAGATAATCTCCAAAGGAATATGTTAGCAGCATCCAGCAAGAGAGTCTGTCATCCTCCTGATGGTGATTATATTTTTTAGAGCATACGTTGAGTTGAGTTGTCAACCACCAGGACCCAAATTTCATGGCTCTGCTTACCATAAGCACAGAAACGGCACATATGGAAGCAGGGAATTATGTGTTAACGGCAAGCGTATTTCACAGGTTAGCGGCGAATTTTGGATTCTGCACATGCGAACTCCACGTTACTAGGCATTCTATGTTTAAATGGCTAGCGCAGGCATTTGGCGCTAGCACGTCAAGCAGGGAGTCATGATCATAAGCGCAGAATTCTGCAATATGCAGAGCCATGAAATTGGGCCAAGTTCTTTTTGGAACCACCACTACGCAAAAGAGATTAACAAATAGTGCTAGCGCAAACCTCTACTCATGACACTATATAATACATAAATCAGTTTGAAAACTCACCGTTCCAAGAACCTGCACCTGAACTTCGTATGTGAAGCTCCCGGTTAGATTCCCAGGCTTTCCAGCATTGAGAACATCAACCTGAAACACTGGGCTCTCCTGCTCACATTCACGGACCAGTATGTACTCACACTCCCCTTGAAAGTTGTGCCACAGACCGTCAAACGTCAAGTAGTGTGGGTCACCCGTGGCATAACAAATTGCATAATCTGAAAGATAAGGATTTGACATTTTTATGAGGTCAGATGTAGCAAGAATAGCAGTTTGGCTGGCTTTATTTAAGATGTACCTGATTATCGATTAGTTTTGAGGTTTTAGACCAATAAATTTACATAGCACAGTGTAATGGCCTACAAGGTGCTGTGCTGGTATATATATGACAATCAAAACCAGGAACACCTGGGCAAGCCCCCTTCTCTTTAAGTGCACTGGGTTCTTTAACGTGGATTTACACAAGACTCAAAACCAGTTGACTAAACTAAATAAATGATGCATTATAGCAAAAAGACTTCACATTTTTTGTACCCACAAAGACATATCAATTTACAGGAGAAAATGTCCTTATCAAATTCAGATATTTTCATGAATGATAATTTTTCCAACAATTTTACAAATTTTTTAATTACAGTGACACGTGTGTACTGTCAATCATACCTTCCCCACATCGGTCACCAAAGTAGTAGGCTGGGCACGTACAGGTGTAGTAGGTATAGAAGTTATTACATACGCCACCATTAAGACATGGATTCTCTGTGCAGGCATCTTTCTCTGAAAAAGAAGACAAACAGATACACCATTAAAAAAACTAGACATACATGTACAAGTAGATTTATCAATGCAGAACTATCAACTAGTGCTGATAAGGGCACAAATACCTTAGCAGGGGCCAAAACTCACACAAACCAAATTTTTAGATTGCAACAAGCAACAAAGTTACGAAAACCTTATTAAGATTCACACAAGATCAAATAAGCTCCTGTTTCTGCAAGCTCCTAGTGGGCTTGATGCAAGTTTGCAAGTTTGCATTGTGATTATTTCCACTGCATGTTTGTATTAAAGCTTGACATATTTCTCACAAGCTTGCTAAAGATGGTTGCGAGCTTGCAAAGTTGGTTGCAAGCTTGCTAATGTACCTCCTGCCATGCCATTCCATAATCTTGCTGAAAGTTAAGTGGCTTGGTTGCAAGCTTACTACTGCACCACTCAGCCGTGCCATTTCAACAGCTTGCTAAAAGAGTGACTGTTTGCTAGCAAGCTGCTACTCATGCACCATTCGGTCTTGCCATTCGACTATACATACCTTGACTGCATTGTGTTCCTTCCCATCTCAATGGGCATGTGCAGTTAAAAGCATTCTGCTGATTGTCGCATGTGCCACCATTTATGCAGGGGTTGCTCGCACATTCATCAATATCTGATAGTAAAATTTGAGAGAACAAAATGGTTATTTCAATCAAATAGACATATTCTTTAGATGTTGTCTTAATCCCAATAAAAATTTTAAAGAATAATATACTGCAATTCATGAACGAGCTTGGACCACCACAAATCCTGTTATAGAAATCTTGCTAAACAGGAGCAGATAATAGGCCTACCAACTAAGACACAAACAAAATGACATTATACTGTGAGGTGCCCCAGTAATATTTTGCTAAGCAGTGAGCAATGTTTTTGGCTTAACGTTTATGTTTTTGAAATTTGTTATAAGTAAAGTAAAAGTCTGTTCCGATATGGCTCATCAGGCTGGTGTTGATATCTGGTTTCATCAATGACATTAAATGCCTGACAATATTTCTATTTCACTAGAAAGGATGCCAGTCCATCGCAGGTTACTCACCAGCTGTTACCTGTACCCCTTTGTAATCCTGGGCAGATAAAGTGCCTAGCTCAAGGACACAAGTGTCCCGCCTGACCAGGCCAGGGTTCGCACCACATTCTGTAAATTACAGAACTTTAGTCCACTGCCCTAGAGCGCTCGACTACGACACCCCACAAGTTTTAACATTTGACCCAAACAAACTTTGGATGGGCCTATAACTGACATTTTTTCAAGAAAACTTTACTCCCATGGGTAAAATAATCAGTAACACCATCAACAAAAACAAGAGAATGATTAGATTAATACTTCACAGAATTGAATTTTCAATTAAAAAGTAAAATTTCTCTCACCTTCTGTACAATTGAAACCTGTCCAACCAGGAAAGCAGGAGCAGTTGTAGCTGTCGAGCAAGTCATTGCAGTCACCATTGATGCACGGGAAATCCAAAACTATACACTCGTTGATGTCTTCATAAAAAAACAAAAGGTATTTTTACCATTAAATATGTTTCTGTTAAGTCTATGTTTTTTTATTTTTAACAGACGGCAGAATGAGGAAATCAGCTGGATTCAGCTACAAAGATATGTGCCTGGGGTGGATTTCACAAATAGTTTAGACTAATGTTATCACATGTTGAGAAGGGTAACTTGTTCGTATTCAGGACTAGCCTCAAGTTTTTAATTACTCCCCTGTACATGTACGTATGTAATACCAGATATTGTGTCAATCAGTGCTAGAGGACTTGATTCCTCACTTGGACTCAAGACCGATCTCCCCTTCAATATTTGGATTTGGACTCTGACTTGGCCTCGTAGTACTATTACTCAGACTCGGACAAAAGGGACTTGGACTCATTGGGAAGACTCGGACAACAGAAACTCGGACTTGGATAGGGACTCGAACTCAAACTCAGACAACAGAGACTCGGACTTGGATAGGGACTCGGACTCAAACTCGATAACAGAGACTCGGACTTGAAAGGGACTCGGACTCAAACTCAGACAACAGAGACTCGGACTTGAAAGGGACTCGGACTCAAACTCAGACAACAGAGACTTGGACTTGGATAGGGACTCGAACTCAAACTCAGACAACAGAGACTCGGACTTGGATAGGGACTCGGACTCAAACTCGATAACAGAGACTCGGACTTGAAAGGGACTCGGACTCAAACTCAGACAACAGAGACTCGGACTTGAAAGGGACTCGGACTCAAACTCAGACAACAGAGACTCGGACTTGGATAGGGACTCGGACTCAAACTCAGACAACAGAGACTCGGACTCGGACTCGGACTCAAACTCAGACAACAGGGCCTTGACTAGCATTGGTTAATACTCTGGACTTAATTAGGAATTAGAGGGAATCTCAATCGGTGGGTCTAACCTGTATATTGCCATGTCATTCAAGGCTTTCAATAAACTCTTTTTTAGAGTGATCAATCGATCATAACAGAAATGTTCATTGTTTTCACTCTTTTTTTTTAGGGGGGGATGGCAACTGAAAAGAAAAGGGATTTAAATCAGTCGGCAACGGAAACAGGCATAAAAGAGTTAAGGCATTAAATATAAATCAGGATCAACAACAAAGTCGGACACGTATCTTCACTCTCTGTCTTTTATGCTCTTAATCAAACATAACGCAATTCACTGTAGTAGATAAAAGAACGTGGTTTCCATTATTCCATTTATGTCTGAACAAATCTTTAAAAAAAAAAAAAAATCTGTTAAAGAAAAAGGTTGATGTTTCTATTTTACACAAAGCCCAAGAACATCGTTAGTCTCCAATTACGCTTAATAACACTGGCAAACATTTGGTTAATGCAACTTACTTATTCTTGTCCAATACATTTGACAAAAACTCACCTAATTCACAGAGGTCACCGGCCCATCCAGCATCACACGTACACGTGAAGAACTCAGTCTCTGTGCCAAACTTATTGGAGCATTGGCCATTTTGACATGGACTACTTAGACAAGGGCCAGTTTCTAGAAACAATAAACACAAAAAACAAGTTTTGAACAATTCAAAATTTAGAGGCCTGCAAAACTCGGACAACCCATCAACATATAGTGGTATTTCTACATCTAGAAGTACAAGTGTTTCAAATTAATAAAAAATATAACAATAAACAGTTTCCGTATCACACCACCACTTTGTCATTCGATATTAAATTATAATTATAGTATCTAATTTACCTCAATTAAACAAACCTTTTTGTAAAAAACGGTAAAAAACTGGCAGCAGAACACGGAAAGTTACCCCCCTCATGTGGGCTATTTCAGTTCAGTCATATTGCTCCATGGTCATAGATACTACCATGGAGGGAGCTGGCGGCCTTACACTTTCGTATTGTACTACAGTGACGTCCTGGACATCAGGGTACATTTCTGGGGCGGAAAATTTTCACAACTTCATAACTCAAATCTTACCTGCAAGAAAGCACTAATTTCAACAGATTTATATTCCATGGCAGCATTTGTTTTTCTGCGGTGGGTTTTGATCGTAAGTTATTTCACAAATCCGTCATTTTCATGAAGTACTGCAGCTCCCAACGTTAAGGAATTCCCATTTTTGTTTGTACTCTCACAGTCTGCCGTGTGTACGCAAGACGCACGACGTGCAAATTTGAATGTGTCGCGTGTTAACGCTGTGCAGTCAAGATACGGTGACCAAGAATTCATGCGTCTAAGCTTGCATCATGCGTCTTGCACGCGAATGTATACGTGTACGCACGACAATAGACAACACTGTGAGAAAACGATCAAACCGGAATTTTTTTACGTTGGAAGCTGCATTGTTTCACGAAAATGAAGGATTTGTGAGGAATATATGAGGACCAAAACCCACCGCAGAAAAATGTATGCCGCCATGGAATGTGAATTTGTTGAAATTAGTGGCTTGTTGCAAGTAAGATTTGAGTTACAAAGCTTTTTCCGCCCCAGAAACGGGCCTTAATAGTGAGGACTCTGTATCTGTGTACAGATGAAGAGTCCCTAATATAGGGCTACCATGGAGGTAGGAATACCTCCATGATACTACTAGTTACAGTACTTTGCACTACTTCTACTTGATACTCGGCAATGTCCGTAAGTCAGGATATAATGCCAAGGAAAAAACTAACATGTGCAGCATGGGCACCTCTACAGTGCCAATTTAACTGAATTTACAAGGTGCACGTAAAAAAAGGGATTACATGTAACTGTCACTACAACATGTTGGTGAGGATAAGGTGCTAGGAAGGGTGTTTCACCAGGCGACTGCACGAGGAAAGAGTGAGTACTTGTTGTAGAGCTGGATACAAGAAACAATGGGTTGGTACTTATATAGGTGGTAAGATCTCAAGGATGAAGGAGCCGTGAGGTACATGTCAGGATTGACTGCAATGATCTTGCGCTGGATTTTTTCATTAAAGAAGAAGACTATCTTGTTCGTCTTTCTTCCAGTGACCCATTGTAGTTCTTGTATCATTTTGGAAACACTCTCAGTCCTCATTAATCTATGAAGGACGAATCTCGCTGCTAGACGGTATACGTTTTCGATCCTGGAGATGTCCTTTTTGTTTTTGTATATACATGGGTTCCATACTGTACATTAGTACACAGTACAGTTCCATCGAGTCATACTACGTATGTGGTTCAACTTCCTTCAGCTACATACATGTACTGTTCAAGTACCTGTCGAATATTGCAACAAACTCCTCACAGCCACAGGATAAAGTAACATGTATCGATATATTTCAATTTTGGATGTTATCAATTATTGATTAACAGATTTATAATAAATAGGCGAATCTAAGGCGAACCTAGCTCATCGTAACAACAACCATCAACAACTGACAAACATGAGGCCGATCAAGAGGCTATTCAATGCTACTTCTAGAAACTATAAGGCTCATCATAGTTTCTAGAAGTAAATCAATGCAATAGATGATGTGACCTGTGACATCACATGTTTACAAAAGAGCCACAGAGCCTGGACTTCCTGCAGGCATGATTTGTACACAGCTCAATGGAAGAAAATATAAAATCTTATATTCTATGGAGATTGCACTGTCTAATTCTTATCAACTTTTGATATGATTAAAGGAGGCACATCTCAAAACTTGTCCAGCTTTTACTTTCATAACTCTTGGTTTTATGTGGAAATTATGACACAAAATGTCAACTTTCCAATAGGACCAGTGTAGTACAGTGCCTGCCAGAATACTTAAAGAATGTACAAGGTCACACTTATTGTAAACAAGGTTCACATGGTCTATCCCTATTAAATTTAATAATACTAAAAGCAGCTCACACTCAGCAGTGCTTACCGTGCATGCTCAGTGAGTCTAGCCCAGGTTGGACGATCCTCTCCGTTGCATACAATGCGAAGGACAGCAGTGGCAATGACTGACGTCTTCGAACATGTCGAACGTACTACCAGGACTAGCCCACCTTGTTGAGCTGTATGGCTCCGCTTTTAACATCGGTCTCATCACTGTCACCATTACTGCTAATAGGGGCTAGTATTTAGTAAACATGGTAGTAAAAGAGTCATATCTGTGGACAGTCCACCAGCTAGCGTGGCTTCCGGCCGAGTTGAGCTGTTTTTCATCAAGTTATTTTTGTTTTCCCGGGAACGGAAGTTATGCAGACGGGTTCGTAGAACCATGTTAAAACATAATATTTACATCTTCTCATTTTTACCTTCACGCGTTCAAACAACTCACTGACACAGTAGTACCACTAACACACTGTGATGACTGCATTCTGCCACCACCACTGACTGTTTTTGTTTTTTACGCCACGCGCGTGCGTGGAGGAATCTACAATACAGTGCGCCACCAAGAGGTGGAATAGTATAGGTCATTATTAAAAGAGAACTTATGACCGCTAGTCATCTGAGTGAAAACTTATTAACAGTACATTGGGTGATATTAAGAGCAAACCAGTTTTTTTTTAAATACAAAATACAAATTTTCCTTAATAATTAATTGTCACATAATATGGGCTTAGTTCTTGATAATTTACCGAGACGAAGTCGAGGTAAACAATTATCAAGAACCAGGCCTCGGCGGGTTTAAACCACTAGTTGAAAACTGATTCAACACACTTTGATTCCCATTAATAAGTACCCTTTCGGCCAAAAACATCCACACTTTTTAGTCAAAAAGTAAAATAAATGCAAAAATTGTACGTAATAATATTGTTCAATGATTTCTTTCAACACAACACCCCTCCAGCTATGAAAATGGCAATCCTCGGGTAAACAACTGCTTATAAGGAGATGCTGTGCGCGTCGCGCGTATCGATGGCTCCAGCTGTTGCTCTTCTTGACCAATAGGAATGAAGAAACTGTCTTATAAGAACAGGTGCAAGCTCGCGTGTCACGCCAATGAATTAACATTTTTTACCGGTCATAAACAAAGGTTTATGCACACCCACGTGACGCACTCTCCACCAATAGGAATAGCGAAACTGTCTGAGGTATTTATGAATGGAATTTCTATAGTTTTTGACAGTTTTTAAATTAACCTTTACTTTATAATTTGTTTTATTTTATAGTGACCCATTTAGGGCAAGATTTGGACGGGTATCAATGGAAGGTCAAAGAATTGTTAAAAAAGTTGAATATAAAAAATAATCATATTATACTATTGTTAGAATAGGATTAACCTTGGGGCGATGTGCCCCAAATTGAAGACCATTGGACGAGTAAGTTAACCCTAAATGTTTTTAAATCAATTGTTAATACAGCCTAGTATTTTTAAAGTTGTAAATGTAGTAGGGCCGATAGGTTCTACGAGTTCTCTATAATGGTCAGTTTTGCATCTGAAAATATGTTTTCATTGATACATTTGGCAGCGCGCGGCTTGTGTGTGATAGTGTCCGCATACGGGAATTAATCATTACAAAAGGTTTAGCGTAAAAATAATATGGGTAGGCCCCATATTTTACAACTATCGGACATATTTTGATGTTTAAGAGCTGATTTGATTCACTTCCCGTAATGTTTTTGTTGGAAACACCCCGGTTGATGACGATATATTCCCCCCCCCCCCCCAAAAAAAAAAAAAAAAACAAATAAGTTGAGAACATGGCTCCCGCCAAAGGGGCCTTTCAGGCATATAGGCATCTCGATTGCATGTCAATATCATACAAGGGGGGGGGGGGGGGGGGGGGGGATTTGCATTAGGTATAGACATGTTTATTAGCCAACGTACTAATAAGACAAGTCTTTTTCTATTATGGCACATTACCACCTGATAAATATACACAGACACAAGGATTTGTTGTTGTAGTGAACTCTGCCAAGAGTTAATTTATTCCGTACTCTGAATTCGGTGGTAAAACGCCAATTTATAATAGTATAAGGGATTTCCCTTTATTTAATTCCATCCAGTGATATCCACACTCATAAAGAAGTATACCAGTTCCCATTATAATACACTTTGCGACCAATTTGCAAAGGGTCCCAATTCCTCACTTTGCGAACGGTAAATTTCCAATCCGCAAAGGTTCCCACTTCTCGGCGATTTGCCAAAGAAGGTACCAGACTAATTACAATTATTATAATTAAATTATTATTATCAATTATTATAATTATAAATGCACTCATTGACTGGAAAAAACTCCGGGTCAATGAGGTTCCCACTTCCAGCGAGTTGCCAAGAAGGTACCAAATTAATCTACTTCTTTATATACAATCACATCATTTTATTACCACCATATTTATCCATATCAATTCACATAAATTAATTTACCACTTCCTCACAGGCTACAATGCCTATTAGCTTCTTGTTTATAGGAACAACCTAAATTTACCGCTTTAAGTGTAAGTTGTAAGATTATCAGTCATATCAATCTGTACCACGTATTCCGTAATACCCTGACCCTTCCATTAACCCCAGGGAGGGAGGGAGGGAATTTTGCGAAACTGTACAATCTATCTTAACTCCTCGGTGGCAGAATATTCAATGACGGTTCCCAGAAAGACAAGCACCCTTTCCCCAAATGCATTGCTTTGGTTGGTTGAAAAGAACAATGGAACCACATCTGAATGCGCCCTGACAATCCCAATCGCTTATAGCCCCAACTGTGCAACCTGACTATAATTATGCATATTTCCTGGTGTTAAATCGGTTTACTGCGTTACGCATTAAACCCTATTAAGGAAACATGAGCGATTTGCGCTCACGCAGGCAGCTTGGGCCGTCGGCCAAGACGAAGTGAGTTGACACGAGTATATTAAGCAACACAAAAGGAAGAGATTTGTCATAATAGGGCCTACCGATTGAAGAAAATGCCTATATAGATACACATTTTCAAAAGAATGTATGGCCAAGTAAAAATCGTCCGGTTGAAAATTAATTACGAAACTTTTAACTTACCCTCTTCACAGTTTGTTCCATCATATCCCGGTGCACAGACGCACAGGTATTGAGCAACACGGTCCACACATGTTGCTCCGTTCAGGCAGGGATTGGAGCTGCACTCGTTGGTAGCTGTAGTAATATCGTAAAGGGATAAAATACACTAGCAATTATATTTTTTACTTTTGATGTTCCTATTTTCACTCAATTGAAGTTGAATTTTAAGAGATAAGCCCGGTTCATACTTCCTGCGAAAGCGAATGCGATACGAATGTTGACGTCACAAATTCGCAACGAATAATTCGCAGCAGTTACACTTTGAACAACTCACTTGCGAATATTGGTGCGAAAGGAGGGTTGTGACGTCAAATTCACGTCAAATTTGCTTCGCATTCGCATTCGCAGGAAGTATGAACCGGGCTTTAGGCATTGGCCAATATTATGCATGGTGACTTTACAACATGTAGCTAGCTATACAGATGTCCTTTTCTTAATGCGGCAATCAGGTGCGTATGTTGGTGCAGGAAGTCCGGAAGTTTTACGGCAGCGAACACAAGTTGTGGTGTGCAACCCATGAACATAATTGTGGGGCTTCCTTATGGATGTGTCAGTACCCAAATTCATAGAGCTGCTTCGCACAACGAAATATTATGAATACCAAAGTGATAAAAACAGCCACATGGAAACCTGCGGTGGTTTTATCCTGCTCATTTTCACTTGAAAGAAACTTAATATTGGGCAATACATTATTTTTCTGCTTAAAAAGCAGCTCGATGGTGATGGAAATCATTAAATCGGTGAACGGAAAAAATAGCTTTTAACAAAACCTACGCAAACATTTTTAGGCCTGTTGCAGGAAAAATCGGGGAAAATTCAATGAAAATACTTACGTGTGTCGCAAAAAACTCCTTCATATCCCAATAAACAGTCACAAGTAGCGTTGCTGGCTCCGTCTATGCTTTCTATACAGAATCCGAAGGCACACTGCCACTCTTCACATGTTAAAATTGTTCCTAGATATGGACAGAAAAATACATTATATTTCTCAGACTTGTTGGTGTAGTTACTCTTTTTAAGTTGCCAAGTTTTGGTAAAGAAGCCAACTAGAGCAGCTGCTGTTATAGCAACTTTCGATGGTATTATAGCACTTTGTATACTTCGAAGCAATGTGGCTATGGAAAAAGTTATCATTTTTTAAAGCCCAACAATTCGGGTTGTGCATTTCAAATAGCAGCGTATTCTTCCTGCATGGACATATCGCTCTGGATGTTCGGCAATATCTCAAAAACGCGAGCGCCTTTTCACATGTTATAGTTTTATTAAACAATAACAATTTTATAAAATAATCGAACGGCTCCAAAAATCAAAAGTATACAAATTTTGCCCTTTGTTTAACTAATTACAGTGGTTTGGCTCACCATCGGTCAATAAAGGAACTATTGGCCATAAAAAAATTAATATAACAAATCATACAAGCGACACGAAATAACGGATATTTTTGCACTGGTGCTTTCGTCACTGGCTGCTTTGTTCAATGACTTATTTCTCCATCACTGAGCACATACTAAAATCAATGAATTTACAAAACGGGGTACTTGTTAGCAAAAAGTTATCATATACATAGTAGAACCTTGCTTGTTTGCAAAACAAAAAAACAAAAAATGAAAGAGCTTCAATGACCAAGGTTTTTGAATATTTCCCTCATTACTGCATTAATGAAGGAAATCTTCCAAAGCAAACTGTAAACAAAGAAAGAAACAGTACACGTGCCCAGAAAAATACTAAATTTTCCAGCAACGGCGCAAGGTTAAGGTTTGGACCTTTTATTGGTGTTGTTGAGTGTCAAAGCCTCCTCATTTCGGTGTAGGCATGCCATCATAATGCATCAAATAACAAACCTGTGACTTGGGCTTAATTATTGGTCATCGAGGTTGCAAGAAAGAAATGTACATAAGAAAAAACCTCTTGTTGCGTAAAAGCTGCATGATTTTGGATAACTAACTAAACGCCTTTATCAGATTTAACAAAGGTTGGTTGAAAATTACCCCATGATTTAAAACTACATAACTTCAAAGGGGTCGTTTCTAGGCAATGTTTTAAAATATCAACAGCTCCCCTCAGTACACTTTTTGTGATCATTTCTTTTTAGAGTAGTTGCTAAGGGATTATACTTTCACTCTAAAATAGCGGTGAAAATGGCAAAATTGCTTCAAAGAAAAAATTGAATAATTCTTATAAAAGAAAAGTACACAAACTGGCTAGGTTTGCTTGGCTAGTTTGCTTTCTTATGGCATTTGAAAGTGTGCTTATGCTAATCTGACGTTTCAACTTTGCCTATGTACGAGAGCCTAAAGTAAACTTATTATCGAGAGAGAGTGTTTGTAGATTTAACAAATACTGGACCATGCCGTCCACTGACGTAGGCACCTAAAAAGAAGTCAATACTCACGAGGCCATGGGTCGATCTCAGGACTACGTTCCTAGGACTCTTTAGGGGTTATTACAAAAAATAAGGCACCGGCGGATACGTTAGGTAGTTGTCAAAGACAAGTATTTGCACTTATATGTCTAACATAACAAACCTTGGGCTCAATTGAAAAAAATTGGCTCATTTGGTTATCGAATTTGACCCCCAAAACAATGGTTAATTAAAAAAAAACTTGTTCCATTACTCTGTGTGCTTTCAGATGCACGATAAAAGGCTTAGCAAAAGTATGTTATTATTTGAGTGGGATATTAACTCTTTCTCAAAAACTACGTTACTTCAGAAGGTCGAGTCGTTTCTCACAATGTTTAATACCGTCAACAGCTTTCCATTTCCGTTACCAAGCAGGTTTTTATGCTTTCAATTATTTTGAGAAATACATAGTGTCTAGTGCCTTTTTAAAGGCATTAAAGTCTTAAGTTCTTAATCAGGACGATTAAACTCGTCCTATCGCGAGATAAGACTAAACTCTATGTGAAATCCACCCCTGAACGTGTATAGATGACACAGAATGTTTAATTTTTTTAAATGGTGCTTTTTTAAGGTAAGATGATTTATTTACCCCACGTGGTTGAGAGAGGGTTTCAGGGAGGTTTAAAGGAACACGTTGCCTTGGATCGGTCGAGTTGGTCTTTGAAAGCGTATGTAACCGTTTGTTATATAATGCATATGATTAGAAAGATATTTTAAAGGTAGAATATAATGATCCACACAAGTATCACTCGAAATTGCGTGGTTTTCCTTTTACCTCGTCGACAAACACGGTCAGCCATTTATGGGAGTCAAATTTTTGACTCCGATAAATGGCCGACCGTGTTAGTTCGCAAAGTAAAAGGAAAACCACGCAATTTCGAGGCAAATGTGTGTGGATCATTGTATTCTACTTTTTGTACATCTTTCTAACCATATGCATTTTATAACAAACGGTTACAAACGCTTTTCAAAGACCAACTCGACCGATCCAAGGCAACGTGGTCCTTTAAGATTCGTTAATAATTCTTCAGTCCGAGAAAGAAAAAAAAACACTTTTTGCAAATTTAGGGCTAAGCTCAGTTTGGTAAATACTCCAAATATTAAAGGCACTGGACAGTATTGGTAATTACTCAAAATATTGTTAGCATAAAAACTTACTTGGTAACAAGACCCCAGAATTAGATTTCGAGGTCGCAAAATCAAGCATCTGAAAGCACACAACTTCGTGTGACAATGGTGTATTTTCTGCCATTACTATCCCGCAACTTTGACGAACAATTGAGTTCAAATTTTTTTCACAGGTTTTTATTTTTATGTATAATGTTAAGATACACCGAGTAAGAAGACTGGTCTTTGACAGTGTCACCATAAAAACTCACTTGTAAGAAGCGCTGCTGTTATTGTTAATTTTTTTAAGAAACGATTCCCTTCTGTTTAGAGGGAGGGGGTAAAAAAAAATGTTAATCTCAGAAACGTTTCATGCGTGAAACATTTCTCAGTTTACATTTTCCAATAATTTATACGGATTATTCTTCCTGCGTAGACATAACCTCTCCAGATTGTCGGCGATATCTCAAACACGCTACGACCATTTGAAATGAATAGTTCACATGTCAGTTTGATTGTATCTACATTTATATAGGTTTAAAACAATCGACCGGTTAAAAAAAAAAGCAGGTGACTTTTATTTTGAAATAAGGGGTCTGGCTCAACTAAAGCCATTGGACACTTTTGGTACAGAAAAAAAAATAAAAGTTCACAGATTTTCAAATAACTTACAGGGTTTACCGAAGGTGATGGTGAAAGACTTCTCTTTAAATATTATTCCATGAAACGCTTTCCTTTTTGAGAAAACATTCAAACAATATCAATTCTCGATAACAAGAATTACGAATTATTTTAAAACACATGTCATGACACAACGAAACGTGCGGAAACAAGGGTGGGTTTTCCCGTTATTTTCTCCCGACTCCGATGACCGGTTGAGCCTAAATTTCCACAGGTTTGTTATTTTATATAGAATTTGTGATACACAAAGTGTGTGCCTTGGACAATACTGTTTACCGAAAGTGTCCAATGGCTTTAAGGGTTCAGGTCCAATTATTGGAGCGTCTTAGCCGAGCCGGAACAGTGCATCAGGCTTAAGCTCTCCCACTGAACCATGTATGTGAGTTTTGGGTTTCAAGCATGGCACGTTGGCTTTGGTTTTTATCCCCCAAAATTTTGAATCTGAAAAGCGTTACTGGCAATTACTATCATTGGATTGTGTGTTCAAATATGGAATATTCGTCCTGCATACGGATGGACAATATAATCGCTCCGGGTTTTCGGCGATATGAAAGCGCGACCGCCATTTTGTTTGTCTTTTCATATAGGATCTATATAGGATCAACTCCAGGTGAGTTGTGAAAGTTTAAGGAATGGTCTTAGTATGCCCGATTTTAGCGATAAAGGTGTAAAGCGCCTTGATCTTGTTAATATATTGGGCGATATAATATAAGCGTCAAGAACTATCACTGATTATCCCAAAGTTACAGAGTACATACATTTCATTTTTGTATCGGTTGGCATTGAGCAAATACACAAAAACAAAACTTGATAATGCGTGGATGAAGCAAAAATAGCTTAAGATGTCCCAGCGTTTAAGATCATGCTAGAAAGTGCAAAGTTTAGCAAAGCATGTCAACAGCCACATCCGGGGCGATTTGTGCAGACAATTATATCAAGGGTGTGTAAATAGATTTTGTGCGATATATAAGTGACATGAAGACTTGCAGAGTGCATACATTTTTCTTTTGTATAGGTTGCCATAATACGCGAAAACCCCCTAAACAAAACTTGATAATGCGGGGATGTGTGAATAAATTTTGAAGCATGGTGTCTTCAGGTCGGGCAAAATGGGCTGTCTTGGTACGTTGCCATAAGGCTGACACACCATGGCAGAGAACATGCGCTAAGTAACCTTGAATTGAGACAGCCAACTCACACAACAAACATTTCTCTTTTCGAAGATGACGGTAAGGATTAGATCGGTATTGCAAGAAAAGATCCTCTACAATTTACCTTCAGTAAATATTTCATTATGTAACACCTTGTTGGTCAGTTATTGTTCTCGTGCGACCCGTTGGTTCCACGGAGGACACATCACGAAAAGGTCAACAATTTGTTGGCTTTGCTTTTTTGTTACACTTTGAGTGAGGCTCTCAGAACAAGGCCGTTGCTGAAATCTTTAAACTGAATATATTCGACAGCGATATGTTGCTATGGCTCAGAATGAAATAGATTGTGACATCATTGTACTTGTCATTTGTATTCGAACTATTTAAATAATATAATATTCTTCAGTATAGAAGAATTGGCTTAATGGCTAAAACCCTACACAACAGTTCATGTCCAGCTTTGGACTTAAATGTAGTGGACAATATTGGTAATTACTCAAAATAATTATTATCAAAAAAAACTGATTTGGTAACCAGTAATGGGGAGAGGTTGATAGTATAAAACATTGTGAGAAACGGCTCCCTTTGAAGTAATGTAGTTTTCGAGAAAGAAGTAATTTTCCACGAATTTGATTTCGAGACCTCAAGTTTAGAAATTAAAGTCTCGAAAGCAAGCATGTGAAAGCACACAACTTCGTGTGACAAGGGTGTTTTTTCTTTCATTATTATCTCGCAACTTCAACGACCAAATGAGCTAAAATTTTCACAGATTTGTTATTTGTTGCATATGTTGAGATACACCAAAGGAGACGACTGGTCTTTGAAAAATACCAATAGTGTCCATTGTCTTTAAAGGCAAGTTATTATCTGTGGTTTTAGAACCGTTCGATTGTTTTAATCTTATGCAGATGTATACAATCAATAAAACCAACATGTACACATTTCATTTCAAAAGATGGTCGAATATTTTACACTATTGCCATGAATCTGGAGCGGTTATGTCCGCGCAAGAATAATATTCCCAAATAGATACACAATCTGAGAAGAATTAACGAGGTAATTTGGGGGCATACATTGTTTTTTTTATATAGCGCCATTTCATTTAGATCACAGAATCCAAACCATCTCTTAACATACTTCGAAGTGAAATGTTTCCGAAAATGCTTTTTATAACAAAAGCTGCTTCTAACCAAAGGTTTTTATTGGCATTAGTTTATTATTGGCCATGCGCTCTCTTTATGTGAATCGAGCAATCGGACTGGTTTTTCCTCCGTCCCTAAATAATAACAAAAACTGGACCGTGGAAGACACACGCAAAATTTCGCTATGATTTATATTGACAATATTTACACCCAAAATGACACCGCGCGAGTTCTTGCCCCTCATTCCTTTGAATAGATCTCTCCCCCAACTTACCTGAACTCTGAGAAGTCGCCTTATCAGCTAATCCAATCAAGACTATCACGAAAAGTAACTTCATCCAAGAAGTTATCAAAGCCATTGTCAAAAAGCTCAAATTTAAAACCAAAAATGGTATCTGTAGTGAATGGAGATCACCGAATCCAAACCATTTCTTGTTTTTAATTGAAGCAATCCACCAAGAAATGCTATCGGCAGGGAAGCTCCTTGCTCCAGCCCCTGGCTCTCAACAAGGCAGAACTGAGAGTGTCATAGTTTTACCCAAACAGCCTCAGGCCAATGGCGCCACCGATGCTAAACCCTAAAACCCACCTCAAAGGTAGGAACAAACGTTACAGATAAAGTAAACCTAGGCATTTTTGTGTACAAGAGCCACAAAGTAAACAAGGGTGTTGTGTTTGAAGTTCCTATAACAGGTCCAGGTTTCAACATTGTAGTCAAAGTCTTTTAAGACGCTTATATTGACACAGCGACTGCTAAACCATTCGACAGTTAAACGTAGGTGTGGTTTGTGCTTTAAAAACTAAGCCCTTGTATAGAAGAAATATAAATTATGTTATGTGTGACCGGCTTTTTTTCTGAAGTGGCTTTAACGGTGTTTGTGAAGTAATTACGAATGGGGAACTTGATTATAAAACGATCACGAGAAGTTCTACATAAAGCTTATACACAATCAACTTCAATAACTCTAAACAACCAAAGTGTGGTTTTCAAAACTTCGTTCTGGGTTAGGATATAAAACCCTTTTTTTGTAATCAATCGATGGTGGTGAAGATGATAATTATTTTATGTTACTTACAGCATCGCAAGACGCAATATCAGAATGTTTTGCAAGGCACCATAATAAACGAGTTGTGTGAGATAAGAGTAATTTTAATTTATTTTTTCTTTGACTGATTTATGGTCAGGTTTTGATTTTAGATCATGGTGGTATTACAATTCGTCTTCCATAGCAACCTCCACGATGCAAAGACTGGTATGATCCTTCGCCATTTGGTGCAATCATTGGATGGTGTGAGATCGGGTTTTCCCTTGTCTAACGTGTGTCACGCATTGTTGTCTTTTGTAACTAATTTTATTCTAGCCCGCACAAGCTTGTATAAGTTCACAACAACGACCTTATAGTGGGATATGATTTTAAAAAGTTTAGCAGAAGTGTGAACGAGCAGAGCAAAGCTTTGGAAGCACCAAAAACTAGTTAAATCTAGGCTCCAAAAGGAAAATGACCGCGTCCAGAAGGTTGCGGCAATTTCACCCATATAGCTGCAGTAGCCATAGTCACTTGATCCAGACACGGCCAAAAATGTATGCCCAACCGTTGTGCACAAATTTTGACCTTTAATGTTACTGGATTCACAAACCACAGCTACTTGTGCCTCTGCACCTATCACCGAGTAACCCCTTACTTAACACATGAATTTTTCTATGAGCTTTGGGTTGTTGTAGACTTATAAAACCAACATCACTGCTCCCTTAAATAAGGAGATTAAAATCGCATTACCCTCCTGAAAAACCATTGAATTTAGGTTGTTGGGGTAAGGTGGAATCTGTCTTTTGTTGCAATTGTCATGCTTACATCACTTGAAGAGCGGAATGCCCTAAGTTTATTTAAACACGCTGAAAAACGCATGATAATTCGTATCCGTGATTTGATTTTTTTTCATTCACCGATCCGAACTAGCCTATGATTTGCACCGGCAAATTTCCATCTCCTTGTGTCGTGGCCGAGCGGAAGTGTCGTGGCTGAGCAGTTAAGAGCACCGAATTCAAACTCTTGTGTTTCTGATCAGCAGAGTGTGGGTTCGAATCCCCAGCCGTGACACTTGTGTCCTTAATTAAGCAAGACACTTAAAATCATTGCTTCGTCCTTCGGATGGGACGTTAGGCCGTTGGTCCCATTTGTTGTGTACGCATGAGTGCGCTTATCGAAAAGAGAAGGGGTTTCGCCACGGTGTTCCTGGTTATGGCTGCTGAATGTGAACCGTAGCAGGTGCTACACAATTGGGTCTCATAATTAATCACTGCAATAACATATCTTTCTAAGAAAGTTGTTCATCTCACCGCCTTGAGTACCTTTAGGTAGATACGTGCGCTATATAAGACTTCGATGGTATTATATTATTATTATGAAACGGTCCCTGGCCATGGGGAAACGGGTGTAATGAAAGCTCAAACTTATTGCAATTTCACAGAAGTATTATTATTCTGGGGACTTCAGATTTGCAAATATTTGTTGCGAACATCAAACGGCCACTCTTTATCCTAGTGGTATGACATTCGGCATGCCCTCAAACGGTGTATTGGCTCGAATTATACCCGAGTTGGCCGGGCTGCCTATACAGTGTTCCCCTATCAGATAAAGCACTATTTATCCGCAGCTATACATCACATGACTATAGCTCAGTTGGTGTAGAGCATCATCGGAGGACGTTTGGTTCAAATCCCGCTCAAATAAATTATCCTTTGCTTAACCCTAAACAATTAATAAAATTAACAAATCAGTTTCCCGTGTTAATGTTTATAACTTGATACTACATTCGCGTGTTATGATATGACATGTCTTTTGGGTGCGGCTTTATGTGGTTTCAAATCAAATCTTCTCTGCCAGGCAGTGGATACTATTGGTAATTACTCAAAATAATTATCAGCATAAAACCTCACTTGGTAACGAGTAATGTGGAAAGGTTGATGCTAAACATTGTGAGAAACGGCTCCCTCTGTAGTGACGTAGTTTTTGAGAAAGAAGTAATTTTCCACGAATTTGATTTCGAGACCTCAAGTTTAGAAAGCACACAACTTCGTGTGACAAGGTTTTTTTTCTTCCATAGTTATCTCGCAACTCCGACGACCATTCAAGCTCAAATTTTCACAGGTTTGTTATTTTGTGCATATGTTGAGATACACCAAGTGCGAAGACCGATCTTTGACAATTGCCAATAGCGTCCAATACAGCTGTATTTAACGGGGCAAATGTTAGGTAGAGAAAAGACAAGTCATTTCTCGATGGTAAACACTAAAGGCAGAAAGAACTCGAGTTGCTCAGAGTGGTTACTCTTTCTTCATTTTCTTTAGTGTGAACCTAGTGTTGAAACATTTTCCTCGGGGCACGGGAATCCAGCCAATATTGCCAGATTGAGGGTACACAACATGATGAAATCGTCACCATCTTTACAATGTGATGATTGTGCAAAAGTATGTTTGTGTTCAATTTTATTTCAATTCATGCTGTTAGCAAGTTTCAGTCTACTTGCAGGTGAATCATAGGCGAGTCCGGTTTATTATCTTTTTTTCTCCTGTTCACGAAGTGACTTTTAATTCCACCGAGTACTGTATTTTCTTTGTACCTGCTTCTATCGGACATGTCTTGCTATTTTTATGTGGTTACGATTGTTTTTAGGAATTAATGACTATTTTCAAATAGTAAAACTAAGACATGTGAGGCGCTCTAAACTAATGAAAATGCAGAATATTAATTGTAAGAGGTGTTATAATATAAAACATTGTGAGAACGGCTCCCTCCGACGTAATGTAGTTTTCGAGAAAAAAAGTAATTTTCCACGAATTTGATTTCGAGAGCGGAAGGACTGGATGGCCTCAATAGCGTGGATAACTCTTGGCCAATTTGCTCCGTTATCCTTGTTGTGTAGAGCTATTTTGTATGTCTTATGTTTCGAACTTTCTTGGGCACAGCTTCCAGGCGCGGATCCAGGAGGGGGAGGGGCGTGGGGCGCAAGTATTGTTTATTTTAAGTGGGTACGTTCTTTATAACAACCCTGCCCTTATTAATTATTTAACTCGCTACACACAATGGTTGATTGATGTTGATGTTTTTGTTGACGAGCCATTTTAGAGAAAGCGTAAGCTCTTCATGGGTAAAAATTAAAGCAACTGCTTTTACTTGCAAGTGTTTTGCTTACTTTTATTTATAAAGATTTATAGTAAAAGGCTATAGTAAAAAAATAATAATAACTTGACGTAAGCGCAGTTCACTACTTCCAAGCACCGATTCTTTGCTTACAGTATAAGTAGAGCCATGAAATTGATGTCTGGCGCGCTCTTTCATTGAGAAAAAAAACACTGGATCCGCCCCAGGAACGTCCCAAAAAGCTTGGCGCATGATGACGCGGACTCCCTAGCCGCAGCCCGTAGCTCAACTAGACACGGACTAAGTTCAACCATACCCACTGTTCAAAATTAACCACGGCGACCCCTCAAATTAAACCGATAACCCTACCCCTTTTTGTTCCAATCCGACCCTTCAAAAGTAATTCTCTAACCAACTTCGACGATTATCACAGGTTTGTTATTTATGCATTTTATGTTGAGATGGATGCACCGAGTCAGCAGACTGTGTTTGACCATGGAGATTTCTACCTCGATGCTTTGACAAAATAATTACTGTCAAGTGTCTTAACCAACCACAACAGGTTCCCCCCCCCCTCTCAAAATTCTAACTCTAACCGACCCCGACCTATCAAAATTGACCCTCACCAATCCCCTACCGTTACCAACCCTTCAAGGTTTAGCATAACCAACCATAATCCTTAAACTCTGTGACCCAATCTCTAAAAATTAACCCTCACCTTCAAACCCACACGAGACTCCCGTGCGCCTATCGCGTACGTGAGCTGCGTCCGAAACTTCGGCCGGCTACACATTGGTGAACTGGATAAACCTTAGCACGAGAGGGCAGCAAATGTAAATACATCACAAAATGGCGACGGGCAATATGTGGGAAGGTAAGGACACGTTGGAACTTAATTTGAGTTGTCGTTTATCATTTCTGGGGTCTTTTATTTGAGCAATTTTTCTCTGGAAAATTATTGAGGCTTTAATCTTGTATATTGGAAACTTATAGGGTGTTAAAACTGTTGCCAAAGTGTTGTTATTTTACCTACTTTTTGTTACTGCGTGACGCAGTTTTGCCCTTCCTCTTTTTTCTTTTTTTTTAATATTAATAAATTATAATTCGCTTTCTTTACAAAGTTCTCATCACATGATAACGTTGTTTCGTATGCTCAATCTCTGTGTGCTTCACACGTTATATTATTATTAGTTAACCTGTTTGACATCAGGACCACTGTAGTAGACTAGTAGAATGAGTATCAGTTCACTGGTCTGTCTCACTGCTCAGTCAGTACAGTGAGTGTCTGACAAAAAAAACCCACAATTCCACTTGCAATTAAATATTCTATTTTCTATTTATTTAGTCAAGTGTTATTTAATTACAGTTACACATTAGGTCTTAGGATAACTTTTTGTATGGCGCCACCACTTTTTCACTTATTTTTACAAAAAAGAGATATCTCATCGACTCCGAGGTAAAATTAGATATTTAAAGCCATTGGACCCTTTCGGTACAGGAAAAAAAAAAAAAGTTCACAGATTTACAAATAATTTACAGGGTTTACAGAAGGTAATGGTGAAAGACTTCTCTTGAAATATTAGTCCATGAAATGCTTTACTTTTTGAGAAAACGGTAAAACAATATATATTCTCGTTAACGAGAATTACGGATTTGTTATAAACACATGTCATGACACGGCGAAACGCGTGAAAACAGGAGTGGGTTTTCCCAGTATTTTCTCCCAACTCCGATGTCCAATTGAGCCTAAATTTTCACAGGATTGTTATTTTATATATAAGTTGTGATACACGAAGTGTGGGACTTGGACAATACTGTTTACCGAAAGTGTATAATGGCTTTAATCATATCGAATGAAAAAGTGGTGGCGCCATACGGACACTTTTCCACACAGTCAAGTCAACTCAAGTACGTCCAAATAATTGTACCCAAGTCAACTCGTACCCAAGTTAACTCATACCCAGGACAACTCGTATTGTACCCAGGCATGCCAGGATAACTCGTACCTAGGTTAACTCGTATCCAAGTCAACTCGTACCTAAGTTGTACTTGTAAACTTGTACGTAGTCGTATTCAAGTCATAGAATAGATAATTTGTATAAAATAACAATTTATTCACATGATACAATACATTTTATATTTTGGTACTGGCACAATGACTGGGGTATTAAAATAACTTTGGTATTAGCAGACTTGGTCTTGGGTACGACAAGGTTTCACCTGGGTTACAGGTTGAGTTCAAAATGTTAATAACAAACAAATACCTTTCTTATAAATGTACTTTTATTTCTTCCATCCAGACCTGCGAAAGCAAGCCAGACAAGTGGAGAATGAAATAGATTTGAAGTTGGTGTCATTTAGTAAACTTGGAACAAATTTCAGCGCTCTCAATGAGAGGGACATTAACAGGTAAACGCACTTCATTATGTTCAATGTTTGTTTTGCATCGGGGATAACAAATAATTTGTTTTCACCCATACACCGATGTGTATTAAGCACAGTGTAATTTGATAACAAATCCACAGGTACATCACTTGGGTGGGATTCGAACCCACGATCTTTGCATTGCTAGAGCAGATGTATTCCGTACTCCGCAGTCACTTGACTAAATAGCAAGACAAGTCCCCAAAGAACATACATTATATCTTCACAGTCAATGGATACACATGGTATTGCAAACTGAATACATTGATACCTCACCATGCAATGCCTTAAAACCAACAATCATCATCTTCTCTGCATAGCTTTCGGCCTACAAGTGACGGCGCTAGTCACTTTTGAGGAATTCTTTAGTTTCAATAGTGCACTACTAGCATGACCTTAAAACACTGCTTTGCAGCATCAGAACCCATGACCTGTTTTCCTTCTTGCATGTCTTTGAAGAGTTTTTGTACTAAAATTTCAGCCCTGACGAGAAAGATATAATAGTTTATCTCTACTAATAAAATGAGTAATAATTTATGTATTTTCCTTCCAGTTCATCGGACTCTTCACCACTGTTGAATGCATCAAACAGTGAGAGGATGTTTGATACCATGGCAGTGGAGATCGAGAGGTTACTAATAAGGGTAAGCCTCAAGAAAATATCCACTTCAGTTTAGCAACAGAAATGGGAAAAATGGTCGACCTTGAACCACTACCCAGTGGACTTTGGGTGCAACTGCTCCCCCAAATTTGGTCAATACAGTGGGGACTGTACAGGAGCTCTTTGGTTAAGGGAGGCAGTAGGTTTGATTTGGCCAAAAATTAAACAAATAAAAACAAAAATACCAATAAGAAGTAGTTTTAGCCGGTAAAGTTGCGGATACAACAATGTATAAAATCTCTTTTGGGAGGATGGCTATAATAAAGAGTTCATGGGTGGGGTCTTGACATTTTGAACAGTGTGCTATTCTTGTTGCTGCAGGACCATGGGAGAAACACTGTAGCAAGAAGTGCAATGGGTTTATGCTGATCAAAGGGAGGGTAAAACGCGCACAAATTTGTTTTGTTTTTATTTCGTACGACCACCTCCTGATTGTCCGAGTCTGACCACCTCAACTGATATGATCGCTCAGTTCAAAACTGTTAATTTTGTATTCAGTTGTCCGACATCAACGACAGAATGGCAGACTACGCCACCAAAGTTTCCTCCACATCTCCCAGCGCAGCTCTCTTACACATCCTCCAGCGTCATCGAGACATCCTTCAAGACTACCACCATGAGTTCAAGAAGACTAAAGCCAACATCGCAGCGTGTCGAGAACGGGAGGACCTCCTGGGATCAGTCAGGAGAGAAATCGACTCGTACAAAAACTCATCCGGGTTGAATCGGAGGACAGAGCTTTATCTCAAAGAAAACGAACACATAAGGAAGTAAGTGACGTTCAATTTTAATCTGAAAACCTTCAACTGAACAAGGCCCAACTTCATAGAGCTGCTTATATGCAAAAAGTAGCTAAGCACAACAAAATTATACTTAGGAAGAAACTATAAATAAATAGTAAACTTGTGAACTTGAGAAGAGCCGGTTTGGTCTGGATGTTCCGAACAGTAAACTCTGCTCGACTTCAGAAGAATGCTTTCATGCTCGTGTTCAGCAAAATTATATAGAACAAGGTTATAGAATAAGGTTATCAGCCAAAATATCTAGCCATATGTATAATTTGTGAGTAATATCCTGCTTACTTTTTTTGTTGCTTCTACGATAAACTATGAAGTGGCCAATCAGACTTGTGATGCAGGCGATTTCTCATTGAAATAAAAACGTTGAGCAAAAAAGCCCGACAGTCTTGCAGAATTTTAACTCAATTCAAGCCCTTATTGTAGGGGATTACACAATGTACTTCAAACAAATTCCAGCAGCATCCAGCAACTCAGCATGAAGAACTTTGTATCAAGTAGTCCAAGCCTCATGCTACAAGCAGGGATAGTTTTGCAGTAGTGTTGAGAAGTCTATCAAAATAATTGAGCTGATTTTCTCTGGTTTTAAATTTCTTTTAAATAATTTTGTGTTTCTTTTTATTTACTACAGTGCTGACAGAATAGCAGATGAAACAATAGGGTAAGTCAAATATGGCTGTGAGAATAAATAATTGTTACTACATGTAAGTGCTCTCCGAATTCCCTCAAGAAAAAAAGGAAAAAAACAAACAAATAATTTGCTCCTAGAGTTGGTTCCAAACCCATGACCCCTTGTTCTAGTGCAGTTTTCTCAACTCCTACATTTGTAGACCTCTAAGCATACATGGTGAAGAGTGGGCTGCTTGATGGTTTGCTGACCAAACCTTTTTTAGAAGAATACCAAATTTCTCAAATTTTGTTTTGTTTAATCTCAGCAACTTTTGAGCTCTAACCCTACATGTATCTCCCTATTGTCTGTGACCAGAGACCCATTTATACTCCAAAATACTCTACTCCTAAATCGTTGGACTCTTATACCTGTAAGATGCAGTATGCCTGTTATGGTGATAAGCAACTGTTATTTGTGCCTGCTGTATTATTTCTTACAGTCAAACAGCTTTCGGCATTGGATTTTGGAGGATTCTGGCATTCTGGTTTGAAGGATTGGCCCGTTTACAAGCACGGTTGGCTTTACTTGATACAATTTTGGAAAACTGGAATATGTATGTAAGGAAAACTTGGAGCTTGGATTTGAGATGTGGCATCATGTTTCTAATTTTAAATGTTTTCTTTTGTTTCTTATATTTGTGCAGTGTTGCCATAGCAACGAAGGAAAATCTTATGTCACAACGAGGCACGCTGAAGAAAATAACAAATGGGGTCACCAACATGGCCAGTATCCTTTGATTAAAAATACACAGGACTCTGACTCAAAACCAAAGATGGTTGATCGCCCAAGGCAAAAGGTGGTAATCTTCAGGTAATACTCAGTATGCAATGCAAAGGACGCCATTGCAGTAAGCAACTCTTTTGATGCAACATTATGTCAGATTAGACAATGTTATTTTGGACTGGGTGATTAGTGAAATTCACTACTCGACTAGTCCTTATTACTTATTCGTGACTAGTTTTTCAATAATCTTGGCGGCGCGGCGGTTTAACAAGTGGAAGAAAAGCTGTAGTCATGAATGGAAATAGCAAGTAGTCGCAACTTAGAAGACATACTTAGACAACAGTCACACTAGTCGCCCATGCCTACATGTATGACTAATTTTATGTATTATTATTATCAACCGGATATCAAAATTGTTATAATCAATATCTGTTAGGATTTTTTTTCAAATCTGTTCTGAATCTTCATCAAAGTTTTCCTTAACGCTCCACCTGTCAGATCGCTTCCCGGTCATCAACAGTCTTGTTCAACGGATAAACCTAAGAAAGAGGAGAGACTCGCTGGTACTAGGCGGCGTCATAGCCGTATGCATTACATTCCTTCTATGGTATGCATTCCATTAGTGTAGTTTACCAGTTTTAATGTGGACTGCATCGGGCTGATTTTCAGAAAATTGGCCCTGTGGGACGGAAACTCCACGGATGGTGAACTTTTATCCCGAAACGCTGCCCTTTTTTGTAGCACTTTGTTTGTGAGGTATCACCCAACTCAAAAGGCCGGACCGCCACTTCAAGGTGAGGGCTACACTTAACTGATTTGGGCTATCGACCCAGATCAACTGCCATCAGGGGCACGTTGCCACCTCCTACTGGGGCTGAAAAAGGGTTCAGCCCCCTTCACAGTCTGAAGGATGTACTACGCATGGGTATCATCCACTATAGGAGCCTGGTAGAGCAGAATGCACTACCTTCCAAACTGTTTTGAAGTCATTATGGTTAAGTGCCTTGCTCAAGGGCACAAGTGTCCTAACCGGAATCCTAACCCATCTGCTGCTGACAACACTGGAGCTTGGGACCGCTCGGCCATGACACACCACAAGCTATAGAAGAGACAGTGACTCTGTTTGAATTTACACACTTGGTACATGTAATGTACAAAAGACAAATATAATTACCAATGAGGTACTATTTAAAATGTTTTGTTGTGATGGAAAATTGATGTGTGGGAAAGTCCCGAGTTTGACATTTTTTGCATGCTTGGTCAAAATAGTTTCAGTGAATTTTGTTTTTAATCAGAATTGTGTAGTCAACCCAAATTCCGTAGAGCTATAAAATGTTCTATGAACACCTTGTTATACTGTATACAAGGATTTCTAGATTTTCCCTTATCTTCTGTTTCTATGGTAAGGGACCTTGTCAAAGTTAATCTAGGATAACCAGCGGGTAAGTACCTTCCAGGACAAAGTATTTTTTTACCCTCTGTTGTTTTCACCTTGTTTGAAATAGGGTAGGGGAGAAAACATAGAAGTTCACAGTGCCTGGGGTTACCTTTGAGATTTGGATCACTCTGACGGAAATTAAGCAAGAGCCTACTTGACTTGTCTCAATAAAAATTCACACTACATAATTAAGTTTTATACATTGACCTCCAAACCTTCAAGATCACTCCAAGTGTTTGCAAGTTTTTTTATTTTACATTCAATCATTAGTCAAAGCTCAGAGCACCCGGCTTGGTGCGTTGGCAAATGGCAATTACATAACTGTGTGCCTATCAGGCCTGTGTGCTTCGTTTTTGAAAGGGCAAGGGCACCAAGGCATTTTCTCCTTGGTATAGACTACAAGTAATTGCTACAGGATATTAGTAAAAGGTCTATAAGTGAAAGGTAATCTCGCGAGATTTGCTTAATATCCGAGTCGTGTAAAAAGTTAGTCAAGTAAAAGGTTATTTATAGAGATTTGAGCAAATGCTCATGCCTGGTCTTTTGCTAATGCTGGACCTTTTACTTGAAAAGTGTTTGCTAGTTTTTTTTTTTTATCGGCCCTATCTCCTCTCAGAAATAGAGTCCAACAGAAATCCAACAAAGATTTATTATCAAAGAATATTTATCAAACTACCTGACCTTGATTAATTTTGACAAGACCCCTAACCTAACAACCCAAGCCTTAATATAAAGTAGGATGTTTCATCATCAGCAAACAATCAAGAAATGTAAATAATTGGTGGTCGTGATAAAAAGTAGATTTTTCTCCCGTGTAAGTCCCTTGGCAAATTGTTTGTATTTTTTTCCTACATATGCATACTTTGAATATAATATAATGCATCTATTGTACATGTGTAACAATAAAAAAAGTTATAAACTGTATTAGGTTTTCCTGCATTTACTCTATATCTACTTATGGTTGTGTTCAATTGTCTTTAAGGTACAAAAACATGTTTTCATTTTATTAGGTTTTCGGCAGACACTTGCTAATGGTTTTATTTGATTTTTTGGATGGATGTTAGACTTTATTTCACTTTTGTTATATAAATATTCCTCTGGAGGAAGTGGTAGCTAAAATGCTAAAGTGTTTTACTATAATACGGAAAATCCAAGCGCAATTTCTCGCACACTCGTGTCCAAAGGAACTAAAATGGAGTGTAGCGAGCAGCATTGTCATGGCCACCAAAAACTTGAGAATGGTTTAAGTTTTGATGATTTTAACACTTTGTAATGTACATGTAGTATCCCAAGTGCCTGTTCCTCTCTGTATACATTCAGTCAACCATTCAGCAGCCGATTTCACAAAACGCTAGAATTGATCCTATCTCGAGTTAGGACGAGTAACTCTTCTTAACTTAGGATTAATCTTAATGTCTGCATGCTGCAGTGCAGGGTTGGGACCCGTCCTAGGTCCTAAGATTAATCTTAAGTTAGGAAGAGTTTGGTGAAATCGACGGCTGGAAAGATAAGGATACAATTTGACTTGCATTACATTTTATTTAAGTCACGGCTGGATATGGAATTTTTGTCAAATAGAAAAACCAATGGTTCCCTAGGATTTGAGACAAATTAATGGGGGCATTCTGAAACAAAAATTTGTAAGTTCGGCTGAGCACGCTGAATTTAAATTGAATTGAAGTTCCTCAGAATGTTTTCCACTTGGTGTTTACTATGTTTAGTATGGTTTTAAATGCCCTAGTGTGCATCCTGGAGCATTTTGTGTGAAAATTAGTAATATTATTTTTATTTTGTTTGGCTACAAGGACGAAATTTGCACATATCAGCTTGCAATTCGCGTGTATTTGGTATTGGCCAGATATGCTAGATCGTGCATGATGGAGAACCCTATTTTTTTTCCATTGTCTTCTTTAGCCAACATTCATGGCTAAGAGCATTTGCTACCAAACTTTTAGAAGAGCCAGGTTTTCAATCAAGAAGTTGATGTCATTTTGGTTTCCGAATAGAGGAACACAAACATTTCAATAAATCATCCATTTACATGTAGGTTGACTTTTACAGATACTGTATTTAATGACTGGGTGCTAACTTGCCCTGCATTTTCAAGCCTTTCTGGGATTACAAACTACACAATTTCATTTCAGGGTCATAACCAAAGTGTATCCAAACACAAGGGGAATGATCTCTGAAAATAAATCTTTCCTGGGTGATCGTAAGCGTAA